>NC_080388.1:31303301-31505664 GCF_028751815.1 Salvia miltiorrhiza | reverse complement strand
GGGGATCTATTATGACAACTCACGAGTTGCAAGGCTCAAACTCAACACAACATCAAAGCAAGGTGTTGTAGAAATTGTTCAAGAGAATCAAAAGAATGACCAGAGGGTATGAAACGATTAACTACTAGGTCGAACAAAATGACCTCGAGTAAGAACCCATCTGGCTTTTCAACCGAAAGTTGAAACACATGGGTTTTCAACCCAAAAGACGTCTACTGAGATTTGGATCATGTGGACTGGCCAGGTCCAACATCATCACCTCCCAGTCACACGGGAAACATCGTCCCGAACTTGGAGAGCCATGAACATACTATACATAACAAAGCATAAGTTTATCATGACAACTAAACTTATCTTAAGGTTCCTTATCCTATTGATCTCAAACCCCAAACCTCTCTTAAGACATATACACACAGACATACGTACACAGACAAAACACACTATTCTTAAAATCTATACTATAGAAAAAGTCGATTTGATATTCCGTCGTACTTCCGTTGCACTTGAACATTTGAACGTAGAGACTATGGTTCAACCTTTGATGCAACGTTTACCTTGAATTCGTCTCGTATTTTCATTCTGTGCTTTTCCTTTACCTCGTACATATCTTTTCATTCCTCTTTGTAGTTCAAAAGAACCATCATTTTCTTAAGGGAGCTGAGACGTTCTAAGTTCTCTTTCATTCTTCTAAATCATTACCTTAAGAATCTAGATTGTAGAGATATCCTACTAATCTAGTAGTCTATGTTCTTTTGAAATTGTGATCATGCATCTTATAGCAATCTATGTTCTCTGGGAAAACATATGTCACTTTTCTATCATTCATCTGATCATAACATCATAGATTGCGAAAATATGCCATGAAAGGCAAAACATTCAACATTGCATCATAACCTGCTCTTCACATAAATATATTCATGAAGCATTTTAGAACATTAACATCTTTAAAACGTTGAAACTGCAGTTACCTTCTTTCCTTGATTGAGCACGATGCAATGGAGTGTTGAGCGGTGCCGTATGAACCCGTGTAAGTCTAAAGAATCAAACTAGACTCGACTCTTTAGAATAAGGTTTCTAGGGCCAGAGCGAACGAACCGCTCTGATACCACTCTGTCACAGCCCACTATCCCAATGACGGGTTAACCGGGGTTATGACTTGGGGTGAACAATAAGAAATGGAAATGGACAATTACTTAACATTAAAGTATATGGAAATGTCACTCATAAATAAAAAAAACTATGATCATATATGATCATTTGGATACTTATAACACATACACATAAAGGAGAACTGATTAAGGTGGGTTACCCAATAACACGTGTCACAACTTCATAACATAGAGTTATCCTAATCAAAGTGTTTTGCAGCGGAAAAACGTGTGAGATATACATATGAAGATGTATCCTCAAGGTTACATTTCTTGAAATGTCAAAGGAACACCCGCTCAACATCATTCCATTCCATCAACTGCTCAACCTGCACATTTAGAAATACATGCAGGGCTGAGTATAAAAATACTCAGTGGGCATAGCCGAAAATACAACATGCATACATATATAAATTGAACTGCCATAACAGTAACACACAGGGGTTTTCTTAAATGACCTGCGCTTACTAAAATATTTCTTTCATTTTCATAAAGTCGATCGGCCGATCATTTTCCTTCATATGATCCATATCTGTTCCTTTCTGTCACGCGCCGGGAAGGAGGCCTCCTTACCACGGACGCCAAGACCGGTCGCAAGCGACTCGCGGTCTCCATAAGTGTACACGTTAACCCTAGCTAGCGACCTTTGTCTAGCATAGGATCCCAATTGGATTTCCTTTAAAATTGGCGAACCAACACAGATAGGATACATATAAAAACATAAACATTTTTGGCAGTCAATCATTTCATAAACATTTCATTTCATTTCATAAACATTTCATTTTCATTTCATAAGAGTCATTTATCATTTGGGCATAATAATAAACTGAAATTAACAGTTAAAATCATCTCATGCATATATATTCGTATAAGAGGCCTACGACACGCAGGGGATCTCTATATACGTATAGTAAAAGTAATGCCCACCTGGTTAGGCAAAGCCTGAAGATCATAATCACATATAAACCTGTCTTGGGAAGCAGCGCTAATCCCCCTGGTCACAAAGCCTACAAGAAATTCTATTCTTAATAGGTCTCGTGAAGCTAACTTAAAGTCTTAGTGGATGTACTAAACATACTTGATTCATCACGCCGGGTTTCCAAAATTTAGTAAATAAATAATTGAAAACTAAATTCTTGAGTTAAGGACACCAACAATATCCTTACTCGATTTTCTTAAAAATTGGAATTATAATTGAAACCAATTAAATACTTTTATTGCAAGTATAAATGCAATTTCATGTCATGCTTAGCATATAATAAGTAATTCACTTAAAATATGCACATAATAATAATATAATATTATTATGCAAATAATTCTTTAAAATAATAATGAATCAAACTCAATTATGAAGTCCAATTAATTAATAAGTTTAGTCCATTTTATTAAGAACTGCAAAGCCCAAAACCTCTTTAAAATTGGTCCAACTGTTTTAATTAAATAAAGGGCCCAGCACCTTAATAGAATACTGCAGCCCATCTTTTAAATAAAAGAGACCCAACTGAAAAAAAATAAAGCAAGGCCCATCAGCCAATTAAATTAAAATCGGCCCATCTGCAAAACCCAACTCCCAAGCCCAACCCTAGCCCAATATCCCCACCCCCCTTTTCTTCCCCCATCGGTCACAGACTCACACTCACACATCTCTCTTCCTCACAGCCGCTCACTCTCTCTCGCTCTCTGCCTCTCCCGCCACCACCACCGGACGGCAGCACCGTCCCCGGAGGCCGGCGGCTCCGCCTCCTCTCTCCTTCCCTTCGACCTCAAGTCTCCCTCTCACTCTTCCCCCACCTCACAAACCAACACACGCCGCGCCATCCCCCCCATCTCGTCACTCTCACACTCACAGACGCACGCACACACACACACCAGTCACCGGGAACACACTCAGCAGCGGCGATCTCTCTCTCTCTCTCTTCCGGCCGCTGCGACTCATCTCCGGCGAACTCACGGCTGGAAGGCTGCCGCCTCCATCTTCCTCGATCTCCCTCATAAGAACCCACACACGCAGACGCTCCTTGCGCCGCTCACGGCCCCCGGCGAGGAGCGGTGCCTTGAAATACAGCAGCCGAAGCCCAAATCCACGACCACCGCCCTCAAGTTTTCTCTCTCTCTCACTTACTCGGCCAGACTGACAGCAGCAGCTTCACGCCACTACAGCCGTCTGCCGGCTCACAGCCAAACGCCCCTTCCCTGACTTGACTCGGCAGCCGACGGCAGTAGCTTCGCCCCGCCGTCGCCGCTCACCCTCTGAAACTCCCTCTCTGCCCGTCCTTGGCTGGGCAGCAGCGGCACCACCGCCGCCAAACCCAGCCTCCCTCATCTCCCTCCGACGAACAGCGGCTGCCAGACCGCCGCCGACAAGTTCTGACCCAGCCAACAGAAGACATGCACCCTCGGCTTCACTCTTCTCTCGGCTGAAACAGGCCCGACATCCCACCGCGAAGAGCGGCGCCCGAGCCCTAGCTCCCTCTCTCTCACCGTGGCCGGGCGACAGCAGCGCCGCTGCCGTGCCGTGCCTCCGTCCACCTCCCGACTCAACACAACAAGTTCGAACAGAGAAAGTTAAAGCTTCAAGACTTTTTTTTTTCTACTCTTCTTTTCATTTTTAAAACAAATCATGCTTTCATTGATGTATATGCACAGATTATGTATACATATCTATTTTCATAGTAAAGTATGTTTATGATCGAAAAGATGCACTAAATATATGTATATGTATGCATTTCTATCTGATGCTCGGTGAAGTTGAAATTTTGGGGAAAGGCCTTGAGTTCTAAAACAATTGTTGCGAAAATAAATATTTAAGGCAAGGTCTAGGATCTATTCAGTGTGGAGAAAACCTTGTGATACTGATTTGTTGATCTGTTGAGGGAGAGTCCTTTAAAACCAAGCTTCTTGTGGTGTGAAAGCATGCAGCAACAAAAACTTTGTAAGTTCAAGTTCTGTTCTTGAAAGAGGGAATTTGGTGAATAAGGCCCTCCATCTGCGTTTTTCTTGTGAGAATAAATTGTGGTGATTTGTTTGAAACAGAGTTAAAGCTTCCCTTAGCTGATATAAAATGTTTTAGTTGGTATAGTGGTGTAAAGGGAAGGTGATATAAAATTGTGAGGGAGTCGGTGGTTGATGGAATAAGTGGAAGGAAAGGTGCAGTGGAAGTTGGTGGTGGGAGTAGTGGAAGGGAAAGTGGGAGGAAAGGTGGAGAGTAGGTGGGAGTAGTGGAATAAAATAAAATAAAATAAAAAAAATCTTCCGGGTTGTACTATAAAAACTGTAATAATTCTTCAGGGTTTGTTGACTAAAAGCTCGTGAAAATGCTTTAAATAAATATGCGACGCACATAAATTCAATAACTAAATTTACAAATGTTTTTGTAAATTATTTTTGTTGGAATTAAAAATAAATTCATTTTCTTTATATCCGGCGTGAATCCTCCCGACTTCTAAGTTCAAAATTACTCTAAATTTAGCTAGGAAAAAGCGGGGTGTTACAGCTTCAGCTCCCACTAACTGTCGGAAAACGTTTTACCATTAATGACAGCCATAAGTGCCCCGGTGGACTTTGGCCCTTGGCTTTTGGATCTTGACAATTGGTCTTTAGACCTCGTGGGGCTTGTTGGGCTTATTAGATTGGGCACATTTCTCTTTTGGATCGCTGGTTCGTCAGGGCCCAATTGGTGAGTGACTCGGCTCGCCCGTGGTGCCTTCCACTCGTGTCCTTTCGATTTCATACCCCTTTAGACGTTGTTCTTCCTTCTTTATACGTGCATGCTCCACCATTACATGTATGCATTTGGCTGCATTGGTTTCATACGCTTTGGAAACTTTCTCCAGTGCACTGAGGTTTTCTTTTTTTCTTTTTCCATTGGTTTTTCTCTTTGTCGTTTTCTACCCTATTGAAGGCTCGTGGGAGTATCTTCAGCTCTAGAAGATGATGTATAGGCCCGTCCTACCAATGTTTTGGTTCTTTTGGATGCTTGAACATTCCCTTCTACCTCAGCAAACTTGGGACATGTCATCAGAATTCTCCAAACTCCAAGGTACTTAAAAAATTTTGTGTACTGTGATGTTGCTTGTACTATGTTTGTGCCATCTCCAGAATATCAACATCATTTTTACCGCTCTTCTAGATGATTGCAATCTTATTGTAACATTCTGAAAATAATTACATCTATTTTTACATCTTGTAGGAATGAGCCTTCAATTGTTTATGTTTCTTTCTTGGAGTGTTGGCATGGCAATTTGCATTGTAGTCTTCTCCAACTCATTTCCACATTTGCTCACTCTTTTGACCGTTTCCAACCAAAGAATCGACGCTAATATCGATCCAACATTGCACAAGAACCTCACACTCCGCATCTGAATAAAATACCCAACCTTGTTGGTATTCAGGTAGTCGTCATCAGATTGATGCTTGAAAGAGAGGTTTATATGCTCCAAACCTTGGACAGATGCCTTTCCCGAAGATTATGTCCTTTGGTCAGTACCACTCCCATCTACTTTGTTCTTCCTCGATGAGTTTGAAGACATAAACCCCTGCGAAGGATATCCTTGCGGAGGATACCTTTACGGGGGATGCCATTGCGGGGATATCCATATGGCTGAAACCCTTGAGGTGGATGAGGTGGATGCTATTGGTATGAAAATCCAAATGGAGGGACCGATTGACTCATGAGATTGTTAGGATATATTTGAGGATTATGCATGTTTGCCCAAGAGAAATTTTAAGTTTTTTGGATGAAGGTCAAAATTTAGAAGCAGAATTTGATTCATAAAGATCAAACAATTTGGGAATCCACTCATGATGTTGAATTTTTTTTAGAATAAAGAAATTTGATAAACGAAGAATAGTGATATTATTATAGAATATATGAACCATGGATAGGTATATATAGAAATTTTTTTGCCCGTTTTTATTCTTACCATTTGAATTATAACATTACGATTCATAAATGAAGTAACCCACAAGCTACAAAATTTAAGCAAAAAAAGAATAAAAAAATAATAAGAGATGAAAAAACAAGGTAAATTGCAAACGGTTATATAACACTCAAGTATACACCACGTCGGACGAAAAATATTGCAAACGGTCAAATATCGCATATTTCAAATTTTTCAAAAAAATAAAGAAAAATAAATAAATACAAAACACAGCTTCAAACTCGCATCGGACGAAGCCCAAATGCACAACCGACGCGTGCATTGCCCAAAGTGCACGCGCTCTAGCCGCGCAACTCCCTCCACTCGCTCGTATGCCTCTGCTCTCGGTGGGGCTCGCATCGCAACTGCTACCCAACACTTCTCTGCTCAAAGTTAAAATAAATAATTAAATTTTGAAACTAAAAATTTCATCAAATTGAAATTCAAGCATTACAATAATTAAAAAGAAATTACAATAAATAAAACTAGATTAAGGGGGGTGTATTCGTTGTGGATTTCCACAGACTTTAAAAAGTCCATGGATTTTAAATTCCATGGAATTCACATAGATTCCAGACGACTTTCAAAGAATTCGTGGTTGGATTTCACCCCGATTTTCACTGATTTTCGAAGAATTTGGGGGATAATTCTGGAATTGAAATCCACGATGCGAACGCCCGCTGAGTCCCAGCACCGCTGGAAACCCAGCGAGCGCTGGGACCAAATAACCACTATATAAAGGGCCAGCGAGCGCTGGTGCCCTAATTTTTTTCATTCTTCTCCTCTCCAGCGCCGCTCCAGAACCTCCCCCCAAAAAAATCACCTTCAACTACAATTCTTCCATACCACTACCCTCTAAAATCACCTTCAATGATATAATGGTCCGAACGAAGAACGCAAACGTCGGTAGAGGGGAGCTTACTTTGAGCGAAAGGTATGAATGTCCATTTGAATTGCAAAGCGAATTAGAGGGAGAAATTTTTAAGAAATTTAACTCGAACTATATTACTCCTCCGCATTACTTGAATTGGGAGTTGATTACTGATTTGAATCTTGAGCGGCAAGTTGGTTTGTATTTGAAGAATCTAGGGATGAAATGGTATGCTAAAAATATTGAATTTTCTGGGTATGATCCTCTATGCTATGAATTTATGACTACTGTGGAAATGGCTGGTGATATGAAATGGATTAAAGTTAGGATGTATGAGCGAGAGTATCGCATTAGTTTGGCTAGAATGAAAGCTGTTTTTGGTTTCAGTATTGGTGGAACCCAGCGAGTTCTGCCTTCCAGCGGCCGCTGGAGCTCCAAAAAAGAATGCTCGAAGTATGTGAATTTTACTCAAATCCCAAACAAATACCCCCTAATTCATGCTGAATTCCGTGGAATTCATCAAATCCCCAATTTATACACCCCTAATTATATAATTGATGCTCAATAAAATCAACCAATATCCATTAAAAAAAATCTAAAAATAACGTCAACATCCATAAAAAATCCAACATTGAAAAATAAAACGTTAATTCAACGACATCCATCAAAACACCTCCCTAACTATTATCTTCGGTCTCCGCCTGTGTGTCTTGATCGGTTTCAGTTATGTGTCTATTTTCCCACATAGCATTAGCAATACTTGCTCTTCATGCATTAGCTTCATTCCTCTGAGACAGTTGGCTTTGAGAAAGATAATCCAAAATGTCCGCATCGTTCTCAACATCTGCTGCAACATTTCCTTCTTCAACATCGACTGGAAATTCATCAGAACGACACTCCTTTCGGAGAAAGTTATGCAATCCAGCACAAGCCAAAACTAACTCTGCTTGTGTCTGAAAAGGGAACGGAGGAGCTGTTTTGAAAATTGTGAAACATGATTTGAAGATTCCAAAAATGCGTTCAATCACATTTCGCAATTATGCGTGTCGAAGATTGAACAACTCATCTGCATTTCTTGGATTACGACCGTCACCACCGAAATCTTTGAGATGATATCGAACGCCACGTAACGGAGCCAAAAACTGACGACGATTAGCAAATCCACAATCTACTAGAAAATATTTACCTTGAGGCACGTGGAGTCCATTTGGTCTAGACAACGCATCACTTAAAATTTTGGAATCATGGGCTGAGCCTTCCCATCCACTAAGCACATAGATGAACTGCAAATCAAAGTTGCAAGCTGCCAAAATATTTTGCGAATTCACCCCATGACGGTTACGATAACAGCTCACGTCTTTACCTATTATCGTGGCCGGGATATGAGTGCCATCTATAGCCCCGATACAATCCTAAAATAATAGGTGAATGTGTTATACAAAAACCAAAAATATTTAATATAATACAAGAGCAGAAATATTATACCTTGAAGTAAGGATAAAATCTGGTACTTTCCCGAATTTTAGCGGGTATTGCGCCAGTCGGCTTAACCATCATGTCCGGTGCTATGGTGTTCAATTCTCTCAACATTTTGTTGAAGTTCTGACTAGTAGCAAAATGCGAACGACCAAACCTTTGACGAACGTTACAATAACGATCGTTGTGCCCTACAATGATGAGGAATGTTGCCAACATTTCTTCAACAGTTGTATATCGTGTATCATCCACATGGGCTTTCTCCCTAATGATCTGGCATAATTTGATGAAGACGTCAGGATACATTCTATACAACTGTCGAAACTGGCTCGGATCTCCATCCATCATTCTCGTAATAAAATGGAATCCTTCCCTAGTCTTTGGTCGTCGCATTAGAGCGTTGTCAGCAGTCGGATGTAGCGTCATAATTGTAACACCCCGATAATTTAGATTTATTTTATAAGTTTAATTAATAGTATTTTCTTGTATAGCTTATTTTTTTAAATAATTACATGATACATATAGATATGCACCATTAATTTTATCTAGACTATTATCATTATTAGTAGTATTATTTTTGTTTCCTATTAGAACTAGAACTCTTTAAAAACTAGTATAAATATGGGATCTATTTTCAAACCTTAAAACAGACGGACACACTAATTAATTAGGGTTTTAGAGAGCAGAGAGGGCCAGAAACGTGTGGAGTCAGATTTTCGCAGGAAATCAAGTTCTGGCAGTTTCGGGAGAACGGCCATAACTTCCTCCACAGAACTTCGATTCAAGCGAAACAGGTGGCCACGGAAAGCTCTCTCGAAGACGAAGAAGTCGTATTTCTGGGCAAAATACAATTTGAGGACGTTTGAGGCTTCAAACGAAGGCTTGAAGATGACTGGTCTGTTCAGCTGCGATTTTGACGAATTCTTCTGGTGCGGCGCTATTAAGACCTTCTTTCCGGATTTGATTTATTTAGCTTCGACTTTAAGGTGAGGGATTATATGCTTGTGGTTATATTCATGTATGGTTTTATATGCTCTGATTTCATGTTTGATTATACTTGCTCAGCCATGTAGAAATACATGTTCAGAATATTAGCCATGTTGAAATAGATGTTCAGCCATGTAGAAATACATGTTCAGAAAATCAGCCATGTTGAAATACATGTTCAGCCATGTAGAAATACATGTTCAGAAATTCAGCCATGTTGAAATACATGTTCAGGGGCTCTCAGTTCGTCCATCAGATTATCAGTATATGTGTATGACAATGTGAATTATTTGCATGTTTAAGCGTATGTGAATATTTGCATGGTTTCTCACTGAGTATATTTTCAATATGCTCACCCCTTTATCTTTTCAGTCTTGCAGTTCTGGAGTCGAGGTGGCCATGGAAGTGGAGAATGACTAGTGATAAGGATTTTACATTGAACATTTAAGTTGAACATGTTATTTTTTCTTTTAGTTTATCTTTTTCTTCCATGTTACTACTTTGATTTCGGCAAGTTGATTTTAAATTAGTTTAAATTTTGAAAGTCAAGAAATTTTATTATTAGTTCTTCAAGTTTTTAGTTTGAAAAGTTTATGAAAATTGGGGTGTTACATCATAATATTTCCCAATAGAGTGATAACTACCTTAGCTGCTTCCATCAGTTGCCTAACAAGATCAGAAAGTTCAATCTCCATCTCTATTTCGATTTCATCATCAAGTTCTTCATCTATGTCTTCTTCAATTGCAATGTTAATTTTATCTTCATAATTCATGCTGCCATTTAAAACAATGAAACAATAATTGAAATAAGAATAAAAGGGACTCACAAAAAATAGCCTTTTAAAAATACTCATAAAAAACTATTCATTAATCAACAAAATAAAGTATTAAAACATAAAACCAACAAAACAATGTACTCATAAAAAGATGGTGAAACAAAAATAAAAACATAGTTCAAAAAACATGACTAAACTATCCTCTATTTCCTAGTCTTGAATTCTATCCATCTTTTGCGTTGAGGAACAGTCATTTTCATAAATCCATCTTTTTGTGACTTTGTAACAAGCAAGTCAAATGTTGTGTAGCGGTCATCTTCACTCAAATCAGGAATTTCTAAGATAGCATCCCAAGTTGTAAAACTTTTTTCCTTTTCTCTTTTCTCCATCATAGTATCTCGTTTCACGAAGAGGCTTTCAACTCGATCCATTGTGCTAGTGACTTTTTTAATTTCTACCATGAGCTCCTGATGCGAACTATTTTCAGTGTGGCCTGAATTTGTCTCAAACTGGCATCTGCTTCTTTTGGCGGGAGCTCTTCTCTGAGTGGACTCCACAGGCACTTCAGTGGGCTCCAAAGGTGATTTGGAGCCGGATAACGGTGGATCATCTTCACCCAGTACTACAAACGCCTCAGTAGCAGTATCGTAATTCAACTCCTCTATGAGCGGACCTCTACTTTCATCAACTCCTATTGTCCTAGCATCAGTAGCACTGCCAACTCCAATTGCGTTTCTTCCTACAGCCACACCGTTTCCAACAGCAAGCCTCAACTCATCATAATCCGAAAAACTCCCAGTGCGTAAGTATGCATCTTTTGGGTGAGCCTAAAAACATAAATAAGAAAATTATTAATTAACTATATTATTTAAATTAAATTATGTTTAAAAAATAATTGATAACAAATTTACCTCTATATACGCATCCCATACTTCATCTGGGGCCGTGAATTTTTTGGTGTCGTTGTCATAACCAAAACCAGAGTTAAACTTCATGAGGTTTGAATACGCAGTCCAACGGCTCTTAAACCATTTGATACGACTTTGGTAGTGATTATAATTTTTATTGGACCTAAGTTTTTCATTGAGAACAGGCAATATCATTTCCTCTACTGTTGCTTTGCTAAATATACCACTATTATCGCGTCATCCCCTAATTGCAGATTCAGCCAGAATTCGTAACAAGGCATCACTTTGTTCCTGCGTCCATGCTTCATACACTGCCCTTTTTTTGGAATCTTGTGGTTGAGAGTCTCCCATAATAATATTACTAGACACCGAACAGTACTATATGAATGAATAAAAATAAAAAACAAAAAACATCAACAAAAAACTAAAATCAACTCACATGCAATAGAAACACAGCATACAGTTGCTAACAATTTATAAAGGTACAAGATTCATGCTATAGAAAAATTGCATAATTAAAATACTATGAAGATATAAAATTTATGAAAAAAATACCTGGCTAAAAGCTAATATAGAACCCTGAACTTGTCTTCTTTTTTAAGGGGTGGTAGGCGTCTGTGGCGAATGTGTGAGGAGAACCCTGAACCTGGGTATTTAAAAGCGTTGCTGGGCTGGGCTGCCTGGGCCCAGCGACCGCTGCAACCCAGCGGCCGCTGGGAACCCAGCGCACGCTCAAACCCAGCCAACGCTGGACATTCTCAACGGGTGCTGAGTTCCGGCGCTCGCTGGCTTCTTGGCCGCGGGCACTGGAACTCAGCGCTCGCTCAAAAATCCATGGATTTCAATTCTCGTGGTTCTTGGCCGGATTTCGTCGTGTGTATTTTTTGGATGAAATCCATGAAAGTCATTCCGGATTTGAAGTCAATGGAATAACGAATACACCTAGATTTGTATGGATTTTAAAAAGACTGAAACGAATACACCCAGATTTATATGGACTTTTAAAAGTCTTGAACGAATACACCCAGATTTCTGCAGACTTTTAAAAGTCTGGAACGAATACACCCAAACTTCTAAAATCCATAGAAATCTATTAAACTCCACAACTAATACACCCCCCTAAAATTATAGGCAAATAAAAGAAATAAAAAATTTACAAAAGAACCATTGACTGCAACGATTGTTTAAAGAAAATGAAAAATTAGCCTTTCTGTTGTGAAAAAATTGATTTTCGATTTTTTATACACACACGTGACACGCGTCATTACTGAAGCAGAGGAAGGAGTCAACGCTCGAGTTGGGGGCACAACATCGCCTGCCGGCTCCAAGGAGCGCGGCTCGAGGCCCTTATTAGAGCCGCGGCTCTAACTATTTTTCGACATAAAATCCTAAGTAATCTTCATCCTTTTTATAAAAATAAAAAAGCAAGTGTGTAATTTATCTGTTTAAACTTTAAACCAAACTGTTGTACAAACATTACAACCTCAAAGTGTCCCATCACTCTACAAACACAGGCGCCTTAACAAGAAAGAACACGCACTCAAAAAGGGGAGTTTCTCATTTTTCATTATCTTCTAACATATATTGTGCCTCAACTCAGATAGCTATAGCCAACCACCGCAAGCAAAATCACCACCAACGCCGCCGCAGGCGCAGCCCACATCCAGTAGTTCGTCGCCTTCTTGCGTTTCAGTATAGCCTTGGGCAGCGAATCTGCCCCCCTTGCGCGCCCCCTCTGCCTCACCGCGTGTTCCTTCCGCTCCTTGCTCTTCTGCGCCACCGGCACTTCAACCTTCTCCTCCGCCTTCTCCGGCTCAGCATCCTCCCCGACAGTCTCACCAGCTTCTTCAGACTCGACAGTAGCACCTCCGCCTCCGTTCTTCTTCCTTGCCCTCTTCTCACGCTCCTGCATAGATTGTGATGAAAAACTATAAGTTGAATTACTCATAAAGGGAAATCTAGCTGAAACGATAAAGAGGAACAAGATCGTTCTTTGAGCTTCTTCTCGGCTTCCTTCTGAGCTTTTATCGCTGCTTTGGTAGCTGCCTTCTCTGCCAGCTTCTTCTTCCTCTCCTCCGCCTGATTACGCTTGAAGATCTCTTCCTCTCTCTTAAGCTCCTTCAGCTTCTTCTCGTCGATTACTACTTGACGAGTATCCTTCTGCGGTTTTTCCGCAGGAGGGGCCTCTTGTTCGTATTCCTTGTCTTTTTTCTCCGAGGCAGATTCGGTTTTCTTGGTTTCTTCTTTATGGTTTTTACCACTCTTCGCTTTCCCAACTTTCTGCTCGAGGGGAGCGGCTTCCTCCTTGGGTGTTTCCTTGACTTTCGTTTTGACAACCTCAGCCTCTGATGGAACTGGTCTCTCAACTGCCACTAGTGGCTTCTCGTCGAAGTTCCTCAAGCGGCCATCCTTGCTCAACTGCCTCGAATCGAGTGATTGCAAGATTCTACTTTCGTAGTCAGCCCGGAAAGCCTTATTAGCATTCCAGAGAGCCATGAAATTCTCAACCTAGCAGGGAAACGAGCGGGAGTCAAAATTAGTTCGAAATGATGGTGATGGATTTCGAGTACAACATAAAAAGTGAACTCATTACTCATCATAACTTCCTCAATTTATTTGCTGCAATAGATTTAAAATCCATTTACCAAATCCTTCATATCCAAATGCAACATAAGCCTCAACAGAATTTATCAAACCTCTGAATTTGAAAGCTCCTTCACAGCATCGATATCCTTTTTTGCTGCAAGTACTTTAGCTTTTGCCAATAGGTTACGGTTATTGTAGAATGGGGAATTCTGCAAGTCAAAGCAGCCACTCCATGATCAAATTCAAATGTAAATTCGTGCACGAACAGACATAAAATGACTAGGAGAATACTTGAAGACTAAAATACTGACTTTAAACAGATATCTAAAATAAATCCCAAATACATAGCAACAAAATTAGATTCAGGAATTGAGAAAGATATGTAACTATAGCAAATAGAGTAAGTACAACTTAGAAAAAGAAAGTTTAATCTAACGACAAGAAGAAATGGCATAATGACCTCATAAAAAATTGAATCAATTCCAGCCATTCACTTTTGAACTTTTCAGATTTCCTTTTTAAGATAATCCATTCTCACTAATCATAAAAATGAATATCCCTTAAATAAATTAAGTGCTGAAATCCTGGAACAGAAGAGAGACTCTATACTTTGAACTAGTAAATATGAATCTATAAGCCTTTTGAAACTATCAAAATTGAGGAAACCACAGCTTATTTATATAGAGAGTATTACTCAATTAATTGATTGATATCAAATTTGAGGTAACCACACTAATCACTTCATGTTCATGGAATATAAATCTCGATATTCAAATCAACCAGATAACTGAAAAGTTCACAAATACAATTATGACATAATCAGTCCTAGATAGATGGTGACATAAAACAAGTACAATGAACCAAAGTTATCAAGATTCTCAACATAATATATAGAGAAACATACCCCTTCGTCTCGTTTTTTCCTCATTTCAGTAATGTTCTGAAAAATCTTATCCCTCTTTTCGGTAACTGAAGTCAGTTCTTCTTCTAAGGCATTTATCTCTTTCTCTAGAGCCAACTTGTCTTCATCTAGCTGTTTGATCTTGGCAAAGACCACTTGTTTCTCCTTCCGAACTCCATCAAGATCCACTCCTATCGACTAAAAATCGCATGGTTGTTAGAAACAATCGACCAGTTAATGCAAAGGAATGTCATCTGTAGATTGCTGAAATTATAAAGAATAAAAAAAATTAAAAGAAAAATCATGACTAGCTTCTTACTTTGACCTGGTCCAGGATATCTTCCTTTTGCCCCAATGAATCCTGGATCCTTGCCCTCTCAGCAGCATTTGCGATAACCTTCTCCCTTGTTCCCTCAAGTAGTTTAATTTCCCTGAGAATCTGCTTCTCTTCACTGAGAGGAATGCTTTCGTGCTGAATACGGTATTGCAAGCTTTTGATCTGAGTAATTTCAGTGACAGAAGATTTTAGATTGTAATGTCATATGTAGACAAACAAAAATTCTAAACTAAATATATTTCTTTGAAGACTTACAACATCATTGAGTTCTGCCTCAGATGAACATACACCAGAACCCCTATTATCTCTAGCACCAGACGAGCCTCTCAACTTGCCCAGAGCCTGCTGGAGAGGTTCCATTTCTTTTCTCTTTTCATCCAATACTGACCTAAACTGTTTGTTCTCAACACTTAGGGAATGTATTTGAGTTCTGACGTCCGCCCTTTCAGCCTGCAAAACACGTTCAATCACAATAGCCTCCCTATCATTATTCAAACAACTGGGAACCTACATCAAAATAAATACTTGGGTTGCATCCCAGAGAGAGCAGTTTAGAGTGAGTGCTAAATTTCTCGAATCAATATTCTATATGAGATAACCAGGAAATGTGCAATAAGCATCTCTTCTAAAAATATGGTGATACCGTATGCTTTTCTTGGGGCCCGCATCAAAGCTGTTCCCAAGAATTACCCACAGCAATATTTTAGGTAAAAAGAGAAATAATATTTTAGTCTGGCTAGATAGCCCTTTACTTTAAAAAGAAAAAGGTTAAAACAATGCCAATTATAAGCATAATACTTCAGCAGTTCATGACTTCACATTGTAATCTAAATACATAAACCTACTCAAATCATATTCCATATTTCATTATACACAGGATCATTAACATGCAAAACACAAAGTGCTAAGGCTTTTACCCTTTTGGTCTTCAGTTTCTCAAAAATCTGTGAGCGCGCCTGGTTCTTTTTCTGCAGATCTTTATCAGCCATATCAAGTTTGGCCTTCAGATTCTGGTCTTCAAATGCTCGGTATCTAACAATGTAGAAGGAGTGAATCTGTGTGGGCTCAGGCCACTCATCAACCACATCCTTAGGGAAATTGGACTCCGAAAGTTTATTCAGTTCCACAGCTTTAGTCGGCTCCTCAGCACCATGAGAGCCAAATTTTATGTCAACTTTTCCAACTTCAGCCGACACATCGGTTTCACTCAGAGCATCCAAGGCTAATTTAGAGTCTACGACCTCCATACCCATGATATGTAGACACCGCTAAGGTCAAAAGGTATAAAGCAGATCTCGATTCCTGAAGCAGGAGACAATAAGCTTAACTAAAATTTACTGAATACATATAGTACACAGCCAACTATAAATTAGCATAATTTATTAGAAATTCAGCATATGAAACTTAGATCAGCAAACATCGAGTATTCACAGTTACAAGTTCTGTTGTTTAGAATTGCTGGTGATTGGAAAAAGGCCATAGGATTAGAGATTGAGCCATTAAAGGTTCAATTTTTCAACTGTGCATTCTTCCTACAACGTGTGATGTAAATAGAAATTCAAAATCATACTTTTAGTTAATACTTCAAATCAGAGAGGGAGCAACATTAAACCACAAAATAACTCAAACACACCCCCCGCAACTCCAAAAGATGCAATTTTTGCCCAAGAAACACATCCACACAGCAGATCAGGCAATCAAAATTCAATCTTCAATAGCAATTAATCACACTCCAAAAAGGCATGTAAATTAAATAATTGAGTTTTGAAATCTTAGAACTAGCAGTAAATTCATCTTGAAAAAAGACAAAACACAGGCAATCCCAATTGATTCAGAGAAGCAGAACCCAACAAAAACCGCAAAAACTAAGTACCTTGACTTTGAAGGAAAATGATATGAAACAAGAACAAAAGGCAAATAAACACAAAACCCACACTCTTTCCCTTGATCAATAACAAAAAACCAATTCACCTCAAATGGATCGAGATCGGTGGATCAGAATGTAATACGTGGATAATAAAATATTGAAGCTTTGATAAGAGGGGGAGGGAGATTAAAGTGGAGTAGGGAATTAAGAAAACGAAGAATATGGCGGTAACATACCTGCAAATGGCAACAACACTGAGCGGAGAATTCGAAGGGAGTGTTATGAGGGAGAAAAGGACCCCAGATCTTTATGCTTGTGTGTGTGTGTGTGTGAGAGAGAGAGAGAGAGAGAGAGAGGGTGGGGGTGAAAACAAAATGTTGATTTTAGAGGCTAAATTGGGTATTTCTATAGAATTAAATATTTTATTTTTGAAGAAATCTTGCAATTACTGTTTTTTTTTTTTATCCTTTTCTGCTCGTAACAGTGTGCAATAAAGAAGAGCTGTTCACAACAACAGTATACGTGTCAAATGTATTTAATTTAAAAGATAAGGTATAAAAAAGAAGTAAAATTAAAAAGATGAAAATTTTGAGATAGTCAATATAGATACTGAAAAATAAAAAGTGATCATCAACTTAATTTTCATAAATTATGCCAATTCTCGAATATTCTGATAAAATTACCCCTAAAATAAATATGGACAAAATTATAGTCATATTAATACAAATTTCATGATTCACACCTATTATTTCAACTAGTAGTACCAGTCAATCTTTTTAATTTTAGCAAACATGAAATGCAAAAATATAAGATATTGAAAAAAACATCAAGATTACATAACATTACCTAACATATAAAATAAGTTGGTAACAATAAAATGTTCAATTTTGTTAACGAAAAATAATAAAATATCCAACAATAGTTTGAATTCATAGAATCAAAGCATCTCAAAAATACAGAAAAGTGAAATGATGAGACTTTATAATATTTTGTCATTTTTTTATTTTTATATCTAAATATTTAATACTAAGTATTCGGGTTTTGGGCTAGCCCATCGGATTAGTCGGGCCGACCCTATCGGGTGTCGGGCTATTCGGTTACGGGCTAATCGAGTTGTAACTTTTATCGGGTTGAAAATATTCAACCCTAACCCTCTCGGATGGCGGGTTAATCGGGCCAGCCCACGGGTTTCAGGCAAGATTGACATTCCTAATCGTAGATAGCGTATATTTTTACAATGAGGTGTTATATGTATTTATAGGTTAAAATACTAAGAATTTTAGTAGGAATAAGACTCCTTTTATACTTATAATAGAGGTATAATTCTTCGTGTTTATCCATATCTTCGTTATAATCTTTATCGGGCATGTGATAATCTTTAAGATATAGCTCCAAATTAATCTACGGAAATCAGAGATGCTAACCTATCAACAACGCTGTTATCGACGGAATTCGGTTGGATTTGCCTTAATCTTCAGTCTTCAAGGGATGCATATTTTTATCCTCGTCAAATTCTCTCCATAGTTTGGTGAAAACATAGTTGGACTAATGTTTTGACTAGACTATAAAACTTAAAGTGACATGGCTAAATTCGATGTCACAATGTTGATGCTGTTGTGCGATAGTGATCTTGATTTTCAAACAACAACATTGTTGTAGAAAGTCTTCGCGAAGTCAAAGTACGTTCTTGGAGCAAAACATTGGGCCTACAAGGTTAGGCTGCATCATTGTGGCTGAACCGCTAGGGCTGCATCGTTAAGGGTGCACAACTCTGTCACAGCTTAGTCTAGGTGTTGGTTTGACTTTGATTTTTCATTTTTGTCTGTAACAACATTTTAGACAACTCGCAAATTCACATTAATTGTTAGTTTTGGGCCATAAATCAATTATATGACTTTTAAGCCTTCATTTCCTGGTCGAGCTTTATAAATTTGAGTTCACCAAGAGGGGTGCATGTGTACATCTAAATAGTCAAACATCATTCTCCCTCTGACTCATTATTGTTGGCATATTTCTTTGGGCATGTGTATTTAGGAAAATAAGATTGTAGTGTAAAAGTGTGTAAAGATGTGTGGGGCCACATTGTTTGTAGTGTAAAATTATTACTAAAAATAGAAACAAGCCAATATTAATGGGACACCCAAAAAGGAAAACATGCCATCAATAATGAGATGGAGGGAGTATTTGGAAATTAATCTTCAGTATTGATCTGTTAAATCAAACCTGCATTTGGCATCAAGATATTCTAATTGCAAGAATAAGTAGAATACCTTTCAACTCTATAAAAGAGCAAATGTTAGATATTTTATCTATGCAAAATAGTAAAGATGTGATAACTCCTTTGGAGCTGATTTTAACTTGTGACAATATTTGATAGGGGTAAAGAATAAGATAATTAAGCAAGTATAATGGCTTACGCAAAGCTATTAAGGGATACCCATTATCCCTGAAATCGAATCAAGATTGTCTCTGTTTTAAACATTTGATTTTGTAATACCCTGGTATTATCAAACTTGATTTATTGCACTATTATTTATTAATTGGGGTTTTGTATTATATAACGAATAATATTTATCCCTTATAGTTTAACAATGCAAGTCGAATTGAGAATTTGATATCTATTAAGAAATTAGTGACTTTCGCTAAACCGAGAATTCACTATTCATGCTCAATTTCAAACGTTGGAGTTTTTAATTGAAATTTAAGTGGCATGTTACTCATTTTTATTCTTCACTAATAAAATGCGAAAAAGAGAAGTCGGGTGTTGGCAACTACGTATCGACTAGTCGGACTTTAAAACGTCGCAAATACTTTATATCATGTCACAACTTTACCATATCTAAATCAAAGTCTTTCACCTCATACTTTAAGCCTCCATCTAACGCCACCCTAAGGCATGCAAGACTTCCCTCTGCCACTTTATCATCTCATCACACTCCTAATTCTAACACATGCCTAAAAACATACACAACACACACACACACACACACACACACACACACACACACATATATATATATATATATATATATATATATGTTTGTACATCATCCCTCAACTCTCCACCCTCGACTGACAAGAATAAAAGAAGGGAAAATTAACAACTACATCCCATCTCTCACTCATACTGTACATGTACATGCCAACGAGGAAAAATAGGAAAATAGACCATGCTCTCTACCTCTCTATAGCCACTTTTGCAACCAAATAAGGAAAAGCATGTAGACCATCATTTCCTTCTCACCTAAGCGGCTAAATCAAGAAGAAATAAGGAGAAAGATTGCAGCTACCTCTAATTTTCTACTCATCTTTTCAGCCTAAATAAATGAAGATAATATATATCTACCTCTTCCTACTCTTTCTCTCTCGGCCACTCACAATTTGGAAGCAAGGAAAAAATGAAAATCTCTCACTACCTTACTTGAACTCTCAGCTGAGTACCCCATTGGAGAAGGAGGAGCTCTTCTTCAAGCTTTTCCAAATGGAGGAACAAGCTTATCTCTTATATCCTAAGTCCAACAAAAGCTAGGTTCATCCACCTTTTCAAACCCCTCTGTTAGAAAATAGAAGAAATATCCGATTCCAGTTTTGATGATCCCAAAACCCTTAGATTTATTTTCTTTAGACTAGACTTCTTGCTTGAACTCAACTGTTAGAGTTCAATCGTTTGACTAGAATGAAGATAACTGATAGATGTAGTTTCTCGATGACAAAGACCGAAGAAACTGAAAACTGAAGACTTTGAAGATCAAAGCTCGACTAAAGACTAATAAACTGAGGAAAGATACTGGAGATACAAAGAACAACCTTACTGAAGTCAACGACTGATCAAGTAAAACATAAAAACACAACTGATTATTGAAGCTTTATCAGTCAACTTTCTTCTTCGGATTGAAGCTCAGAGATCCACACTCGATGACAAAGACCGAAGAAACTGAAAACTGAAGACTTTGAAGATCAAAGCTCGACTAAAGACTAATAAACTGAGGAAAGATACTGGAGATACAAATAACAACCTTACTGAAGTCAACGACTGATCAAGTAAAACATAAAAACACAACTGATTATTGAAGCTTTATCAGTCAACTTTCTTCTTCGGATTGAAGCTCAGAGATCCACATTAAATGCTCCTGCAACGGCATTAAATGCATCAGATTTGAAGATCGTCGTTTCCAGTACGCCACATTTTCTTTTTGGTGCCAAAGTACTGTCGCTGTCATGATCGAACTTAACTAAGGATAAATAAGCCGGGGAACCGTGACTAGGGAAGAAAATTTAGAAAAAGGGATAGAAATGAGTGATGAATAATATTGAGAGAATTGAATTAAGACTGAGATATCATATGAGAATAACACACACACATATAGATAATAGCTAGTAATCGGTCATGAGTATCCGATTAAAGTGTTTACACAATCCCTTAATTTGATAGTTCAACACAAATAGAATAAACTGCATCATAACTGAGTGTTCGCAGCGGAAATGAGAACATGATACATGTATGAAGACATGTATCGCTAAGAGTTTATTTAATAACTATGACAAAGCTCCACCTGACACCCCCATCATCATCCATCGCTGCTCAACATGCACATTTAGAAATATATGCAGGGCTGAGTACAAAGTACTCAGTAGACATATGCCGAAACTATATACATACTTATAAAATTGTGAATTGTCATGCTATTTCAACAGTATAGCCAGGGGGGCTTTATTTATAAAGGCCCAAGCATACTAAATTCATTTGTGATTCTAAAGTTCGACTGATTAGTCTAAGTTCTCTTGTAATCAATCATATCTGAAGCTGTGTGCCGGAGAGGTGGCCACCCCTCACGGTCACTTGACCGGCCAACCCGCTCGATAACTCACGGTCACTGTGTACACTAATCCCGATAGGATAGCTATCCGCTCGGGATCCGAATTCGATTATAAATTGACAGATAGATATCATATAAAAATCTAAAACATTTATGGCAAGACAATAGTTGAAATATTTTCAATTCAATTGCTTCTGAAAATAATAATTTGCTCAAATGTAAATATTTATTTTGCTTGATATATATATATATATATATATATATATATATATATGAAAGTAATGCCTACCTGCTTGTAGAGTTTCCCTACTAAGGCAGTGATTCTTCCGATAGCACTGACTCCCACGCTTGACCTTTTATTATGAGAACTAGTGTGTAACCCGTCGAAATTCGACGGGTAATTATTTTATATTATTATTTAAATTATATGATATTATTTTTATATAAGAAATTATTTATATATAAATTATTTTTAAATTTATTTAATTTGAAATAATATAATTGAAATTATATTAATTTGAACCATATTCTTTAATTAAATGTTAATTTTTTGTTAGAATAATAAATATTATTTTTATATAAATTTTTATTTAATAATATTTTGAAAAAGGTCTATATAAGATTGAAGATTTTCTTCATCTGAGCATCATCTCGTCTAAACTATGTAGGATCATATCATCATCTAACGCCTGAAAGACGATATCTAACGTTTGAACACCAGATTTTTTAGCATCATCTCATGTAGACCTTAAAATACAAAAATTGAATTTTTACGCGTTAATTTTTTTAACACCACTATTTGGAGCTTTAAAACTCAAAGTTGACTTGTGAGATTGTATGATTTGGAGCTTCCAACATCATAACTAACTTGTAAACATCATTTTTTATGGAAGTTGAAAAATCTTGACAAAATTTTATGCATTAATTATTAGCTTCAAATATTATAATTGGGTTTCGAGAATCATCTCATTTTAACTTGTGAGTATCATCTCATTTGAACTTTTAATGACCACAACTAAGTTACAAAAATTATCTCGTGTGCAACTTTAAAGATCATTATCATCTTAAGCTTGTAGGATCATAACTACTTCTAAACATATTATATTGTATGCAACATGAAAAATCTTGACAAATGCTTGTGCATTATTTCATGTGGAGTTTGAAATATCATAAATGAGTTTCGAGCACCACCCCGTTTGAAATTTGAAAGAACAAAATTGAATCGTGAACATTATCTCATATAAAGTTTGAAAGACCATAATTAAGAGCACCCACAGTGGGGTACTCGATCCCACCTACTCGAGTAAGTGGGAGATCGAGTACCCCATTGCAACTCTTCCTTACTCAAGGGAGACCCGATAGATCGGGTATGCCCTGATAGCTTTAAGAATTGGCGCGTGTCACACACGCGCCTATTTATTACAAAATCGAATTTTGAAAATTGAAACGGCTATGGTAGATTTTCATTTTTTTTTTCTTCTCATTTTGATTCCCAAGAATTCCAACGGCTTTCTAGCCGTTCTCTCTCTCTCTTTCTCTCTCTCTCTCTCTCTCTCTCTCTCTCTCTCTCTCTCTTTATATATATATTTTTTATTTCCCTCACTATAAATATCCCTCACTTCTCCACTTCATTCAAACATTTAATCTTTCCATCTTTCTCTAGTACATTTTCATTCTTTACCTTTAAAAAATGACCGAAGGGTTCGATGATACTTCGTCGTCTTCGTCCGACGGGGTAGCGCAGGAGATCATCAATGAGATCGAGTTGCACAAACAATTGATTGCTCAAATGTACTTCCAATTGGAGCCGAAATAGTTATTTTAGGATATGTTTTTAAATTTTTAAGATTTATGTTATTAATGCAATTTAAATTTGAAGTAAATTGTGTTATTTAAATTTGTGCAAATAATTTAAAGGAAAAATACTAAAATCAAAACTAAAAAGATCAAGTAAGCTATCAAGTCATCCAACTGTGGCCTCCTTACTCATTGTGGTCCCCCCTCTATCAAGTAAGCTTTCAAGTCACCCCCACTGTAGATGCTCTAAGTTCTGAAAATCATCTCATGTGAAGCTTAAGAAACTTGATTCGAGATTCAAATTGTATTAATTTGTTTAGTAATTTGATTGATAAATTTTCATAAAAATCAATGTGTATCCAAATTTTATTTTTAGAAATATATACAAATATATTATTTTATAACTAAATGAAATTGAATAAATAATTTACTTAATCACACCAATTTATTTTTTAAAATTAAATTATGTATTTAATTAAATAAATTTGGTCAAATTGAATTGACAAAGCAATTCAAATTCTATTAATCTCAATCATACAACTAATCTATATATTATATAAAAGAGCAGTATAACAGCTACTTTTTCCCGCCAAAATTTCCCTCTCCTCATTTTTCTTTTTTTGTTTTGATTCTTTTATAAAAATCATCAACTTTGATTAATAAAAAGATATTCAACATTGATGTTAAATTAAAGATAACGAAAAGATCTTTAATTTGATATAAAAATTATAAAAAATAAATTTAAAATGAATAAGTTATTATTAATTAAAGTTGCAATTTTTTTTTCTCTCTCATCTTTTATCTCTCCTTTCTCTTTTCTAACTAGCACATGCCCACTCGTGCGATGCACGATCAATATCGAAACTGAACGATATTTTAAATAAATAAATATGCATATTAAATATATACTATAATTTAAATATAAATATAAATCTAAATAAAAAATTTAAATTATCCACGATATAATTTCAATAAAAAACACAAATTTGAAAATATATAAATTTTCAATTACCAATTAATTGATTTTTATTGATAATTAAAAGAAATTATAAAAGAGAAAGGAGAGATAAAAGATGAGAGAGAAAAAAAATAATTTTGTAACTTTAATTGATAATAACTTATTCGTTTTAAATTTATTTTTTATAATGTTTATATCAAATTAAAGATCTTTTCGTTATCTTTAATTTAACATCCATGTTGAATATCTTTTTATTAATCAAAGTTGACGATTTTTATAAAAGAATCAAAATAAAAAAAGAAAAATGAGGAGAGAGAAATTTTGGTGGGAAAAAGTAGCCGTTATACTGCTCTTTTATATAATATATAGATTTCTTTTAATTATACGGTTCTTTCTCCGTTCATTTTTCATATTTTCTATTTATTTTTTTATTATAACAATTTAATGCAACTAAAAAGATGAAACTTATATTTATTCATTTTAGAACTCTTTAAATTAAAAATGATTTTTAAAGTGAATTTTATATTAATATAAATTTATATATTAAAATAGATTTTCAAATGCGATTTAGATTTATTAAATTTTCAGTATGTTTTTATATGAATTTTTATATTTATTTATATTAACATATTTGTTATGATTATTTCTTAATTGAATTTAATATTAGTTTGACAATTACTTATCTATGAAGCAAAAAAATGATTAATTGGAAAATCATTAATTGGAGAATCATTATTGATTCTCTTTAAAATATAAAATAAAAGTAAATTAAAGAGTTTAATTTTGTAGCAGCATGTCTATTCAAATTTACATAAGTCATATACTCCATATTTTACTTTTTAAAAATGAATGACACATTCAACCGTTTATTTTTTCTGCTAACCCATTGATAAAAAATATTTGTCGGTAAAATGCACAAATAAAAATTTTGATGCATATAAAAATAATTGTTGTTATATTTATTCAAATTACATGACATGTATGCACTTACGACTCATCGATGAAACCATTTTTCAGATTTATATTTACATTTATTTATATTTAATATGCATATTTATTTATTTAAAATATCGTTCAGTTTCACTGATCGTGCATCGCACGAATGGGCGTGTGCTAGTTAAATGTAAATTTTAATTTGGAGAGCAAGAGCTTCTTCATGTATAGGATTTATTTTGATGAAATCTTATTAAAAAAAATCAATGTGAAATGAGATGATTTATATGAATTCTTCATCCGATTGAGATTATTATAAATTTGATAGAGGATTAAAGATTTCTGTTGGGAACCTTGTGGAATATCCTAATCCTTGTTTTGATGATACCAAAATTCATAGGTCGTAATTGTAATAGACTAGAATTGTTTTGAACTCAAGTGTTAGAGTTCGGTTCTAGTTTAGCTTGCGGTGTCGAAGACTGAAGACTGAAGACTGAAGAACGAAGGACTGAAGACTGCAGATACCAACTGAAGTATCAGTTGAAGAATCAGTTAGGAACTGATTACTTAATGCGCGCAATGGACTGATACTAAAGTCAAGTATCAGTTGAACATTCCTCCTCGGACTGATCTTCCAACATTCAGAGAAAGCCACATACTCACAAGAGTACAGCCGCAGTAAATGCAGAGATCTCAGGATCTTATCTCTGCAAAGGTCATTCCTATCTGGTGGTTACTTTTCAGAGACGTCACATCTCATGTCCATCAAGAGAGCCGTTTCCACCCAGACAAGAAACCTCGAAGATTGAAGCCTCAACCCAAATTCGAATTGCTCTCCAACGGAAGAAATCTTGAGGACGCTCTACGCCAACGGATCTATTCAAGAGTTCTCCTACAAATAGCGCTCGAGGATCACTTCAACCTTCACCGATTCAACGACATAAGCTGAAGCTCTGCCGAAATTGCTACTCAGCCTAAAGCTTAACCTCCCCAAAGCTTGAATCGAAGAAGAGAATTCCAAAGCCAAAATCAGTCACTGCTGATTACACATATTCTCTTAGACCTTAGGCAAACCTCTGTTACCCAGAAGCCAAAGGTCAAACTTGCTTCAAAGAACTTGTTCTTTGTAGTATAGTTGGCACTCGTTCAAACCTCCCCCCAAAAGAGTGTTTGAGTGATTTGGAGTTCAGGAAGGTACTCTGACTCTGAGTGAGAAGTCTTAGCACGGGTTGTGCTGAGCAAGAGAAATCCGACGCGAGTGAAGCGTGGGTACTGAAGAAGGGTTTTCTTCAGTGGTACGGTTGTGTGCACCCGGCAAGCACACGGTTTAGTTTGCAGTGCACCTGTTAAGCACTTGCGGAGTGGATTGTTGGTCTGATCAACCAACCGTGGATGTAGAAAAGGGTTTTTCCGAACCACGTAAAAATCTCTGTGTTGTTTATCGCTTTCAGTTTTACATTCTTACTTGTGTTATTTCAATTGATAAATTGAACACTGATTAACTGCAAAGAGAAACCTAAAGACCAACAACGTGCTCCACCGAGGATATTGCGAAACTAAGTTTAATTTCCGCTGCGTATGATATCAGTCTGACTGATCTATCTTCAGATAGTCAGGAAGAGTGTTATCATCTCTGTTTTAGCAAACTCGACTGAAGCCCTTACGTGAATTAGTTAAGTTCCAGCAACTTAACTGATAACTCCCTACTGAAGAGTTTTCAGTATCAGTCGTCAACCCTGTTTGGTCAAAACTGTTTTCAGTAGAACATGTGTCTTTGTTTGCATGTAAAGTTTCGTTTTGATCTCTATCTGAGATCCCTCTGATTGAGGAGTTTTGTAAAAATAGCCCATAGGTGTATTCCCCCCTATACACCTATTCGAGACCCCCCGGGACCTAACAATTGGTATCAGAGCAGCTTATTCGCAAGAACACTCTGTATCTGATTAGGTTCTAATTGAACTAGATCCTAATGAGGGCATTTTGTTTTTGATCAAAATCTTTTCTCAAGATTCCTCTTGAGGTTGCTTGCTCCGTGTTCTCTTCCTGTTTCCTGTGTGTTTCTCCCTGTTATATCCTCAATGTACAGGAACAAGAAAGACTCCTCCAGCGACTATGTTCATACATACTTTCGAGGAATCAACGGACTTGAGATCGGGACACTGGATTCTGCTGACGAAGACAGATTCATCTTTCCAGAAGAAAATCAGAGTCCAACCCACTCACAGTCAGAAGGAACGAGCAGATATGATCAAGCACGATTAGAGTATCAACACCTAAGTACGAGATTTGAAAATCTCCTCAGGGAGCACAAATAGATCATCAGAGAGATTGATCTTGTGCAAGATGCTCGAAGGATCGTCATGCGCCACTTCATTTCAGATGAAGACGAAGCTGACAAAAGAGATGTTCAAAAGCGCAGACTGATCAACAGACTGAAACTACTTCAGTCTCAGAAACAAGAACTTCTGCCACGTCTCGAGGAAACAGAGACAGAATTCAAAAAGGCATCAGAAGTCTTTGAAGAAGTGATTCATGAAGGAACACTTCAGTTCAGAAGAATGATGAAACGAGAAAGGAACGAGCAGCAACAGTCGACAGATTAGAAACCGAAGGAGAACCAGTCATATACTCCAGGGGGAACTTGCACTTAAATCAACGACTAATCTAGTGATAGTCATTGTGTAAGCTTCTCTCAACAATCCTACTTGTAATTATGACTGCTTTTCTTTATCTTTTTCGACTGAAATGTGCTTAGTCTGACGTGTCATTATATTTACATTTTCATTTCTTTTTAATTGACACGTGCAAACTTCGTTCAAAATGGATGACACACGATCACACGATCCCTCCCTTTTTACTAACAAGCGGAGTGATTCACGTGCCACGTCTCCATTTGTACGGATTTCAAAAGTTTATTGAAACCGCCTCGTGCACGATCTTTCACATTCTCTACTAAAAACGTTTCATCTTCGACAAAAGATTTACTCAATCTCAGAGAAATCTTTTGCGCAAAACTCCTTGAGTGTGCTATCTCTGCAAGGCTAACAGTGAAAATCCACAGTTTCAATCTCTGTGAGAACCAATTTACAGATTTTTGCAGAAATCCTCTACACTCAAAATTCCACATGGGAAAATCAGCATCTCAACAAGTTGTGTGTTACGAATCCCTTGTAACATTGGAGGAACTCCAGAATCTTGCTGATTTCAACAAGATCAATGAAATCTTGGAACGTCACGGATGGATGAAATTTCTTCAATGCTCACCGGAGTTTCTTCTCGACGAGTCGTTGATCAGAGAATTCTACGACAACATCAAGACTGATGAGTCAACTGGTGATCTCAAAACCGAAATCTCTGTGTTCACAAATGGAGATTTCTCAGACTCCACAAAGATACCCATCAACATCTCTCAAGCGGCAAGAGAAGTGTTCAATCTCCCAACTGACGGACCAGCCCCATTCTTTGCCGATGACGAAGCCACAGATCTCACGAGAGAAACGCTGATGAGTGATGCATCTGCCGACCACAACATCACTAATGTTCTGAGCTTATCAAGACTACATCCTCATCTCAGACCCATCGCCAAAATGATCAAGAAATGCTGGTTTGGCACTCTTGGATCCCCTGGTCATCTCTCAAGACCACACAAACTAGTGCTGATCGCCCTGCTTCAGAAAGGCCCATTCAACTGGGAGAAGGCCTATCTTCAGATCCTTACTGAAGAAAAGAAGGAATCCCATTCCACCAAGCATCTACGTCAAGGAACCAGAGTTTCATCACTGATTCTTTACAGTGCAAAAGAGACTCAATGCTTCTGGAAGAACATCACTCAAGTGTCTTCCACCATCCATCTGTTCGAAGGACAGAAAAGCTCAGCCAAAGGAAATGTCAGTGTGTCAACTGAAATCCCTCTCTCCACTACAGAGCCACGCTACAAGACTCGAGGCTCGATCAAAAGAAAGTTTGACAGTTTGTCATCTCTAGTCAAGATCTCACTTGACACTCCTCAAAGCTCTCTCAATGGAGATCATGAAGAAGCTGCACAGAAAGCTTCAGAAGAAGTGCTAATTCCAAGCTCTGAAACATCTCAGCAACAGTCTCCCACTGTTCCTCCACAAGATGAAGGAAATCAACAGACAGAGGAGACACAAGCAACCGACACCAGAGAAACTGATTCAGAAGAACTTCCTCTCAGAGGATTCTTCCACTTCTGTCTGGAAGGGTTCGACAAGAAGGCGAAGTTTGATGAACCTGCTGACATTAATGCCGCATCCTCATCCTCAGCCACTGTCAATCAAACTGCCCTTCTCAAAAAATTTGTGACACAACTGTCCGAACACTGTGTCACAACCACTTTTCCCTCAATCATAGCAACCCTGAATCCTGAAGAGTTTCGGGATCTCGTCAGCTACTTCTTCTTCATCTTCGTCAAGACCCTGCCCAATTCTCAATACAAGGAAATTGATGAAGTTCTCACTGCAGAAGAATTGGAAGCCCTAGAGAACAACATCTTTGAGAAATTCAAAGTCACTAATCTCTGGGATGCTATCCATGACTGGGCAGAGGTCTTCTCAAAGAAGATGACACTGAGGACATTGAAGTCCACCGTGAGTCTCCACCGCGTCAGACTGCTCCAGCCGACGCAAGAAGTGAAGAAGCACCAGCTGAAGATCAAAGACCTGCAAGACCTCTCACTAATGAAGGATTTCAAATGCTGGACGAGAGGCTGCTCATTCAAGAAGAAGCAACTTATGAGCTGAAAGTCAAAATAGCTATTCTTGAATCAACAGTCACGCATCTTCAACAGCAACTGGAAATACAGAACAAGTACAGCGGTGTTCCTGAGTCTGATGACAAAGACAAACGAGAAGAAGACAAGAAGGGAAAAGGGAAGATGATTGAAGAACCAAAAGGAAGTCCTCCAAGGAAACCAAGTAAACAGCTCCGCATCAACTGAGGACCAAGGAAGATCAAGGAATGTCATCTAATCAGAAACTTTTCATTTTGTAAATGATATTCTTAGATTGTCTTAGTTCATTCTTCCCTGTTTTGTTCTTCTGCACTCATAAGCAAATTTGTTTTTCAATGAATTTCTAGCTGATTTACGATTACTACTTTTACTCAGTCGTTGTTCTCTGTGCCTTATTACTTGAGTTGATAATGGATTATCTAATTTAGGGGGAACTCTGCTTAAGCTTTATCAGCACTTGACTGTTTTCCTGACTGATTGTTGGGAACTTGTTTTTATTCGCTTTTATCTTTGACTGATAAAGAAAATAGGGTTTATGTGTCATAATGATTAACTGGCGACTTTGCATTTAGTATTGGACTTTCAATTTCTGAACACCTCTTTTTGGGCATATCTTTTCAAATCATTGCATGCTCTGTACGCCGCCTATTTTCAGCAAGAGATCGTGTCCAATATTCCATATCAGTTTAAATCTCTTATTTTAAGGTATTCCTCTGACGGGCATTAATTACGGATGTCAAAATTCATTAAACCTGACTTGGCGCGCAGATTTCAAATCGCCCACGTCTTTTCGATTACCCTAGGAAACTGTTCATTCTCCACGATCACACTTTATTCATTACGCCTACTCCTCCATCTTCCATTACTTTTGCATTCTCTCTAACTCCCAAAATCCACAGCACTCTACTGTGAGATTACTCTCTGCAAATTTCTCTTCTCAGATTTCACATTCGAAATGGCCAAGACCAACATGAAGAAAAATGACAACAAGAAGAAGGCTCCGATCGAGAAAGAAGTCAGATATGAACAGTCCGTGCACAAGGAATCTTTCGAGAAGAAGCCTGAATATGCAAAAGTCTCGACAATTCTCCACCGGCACGGATGGACCAAATTCGTCACCAGTGAAGCGAAATATCTACTTGATGACGCTGTCAGAGAATTCTACAAGAATCTTCATTTCAACGACTCCGAAGAGCTCATCTCAAAAGTCAGTATCTACACCTCGGCAGATTGTGTTGTAGAGACTCTCAACGTCTCTCAGATTGTCAGAAAACTGTTCAATCTCCCGAACAGCGGAACTTCCTTCTCCAGACTGATTGATGAGGAAGCAAACAAGACTCACTCTAAGACCCAATGCGTTGGAGAGGGGTGTGTCTTAGGTGGGGACCACCATCTAAGACCCCCTCTAAGACACAATGCATTGGAGATGCTCTTATAATTTAAATACACGTGCATGTCTCAATTCAAACCCAATTTAAAATGCATTTTATTGAAAATTAAGAAGATAAATATTATATATATATATATATATATATATATATATATATATAGGGTGTGGTTCTAGAGAGAACTACATTATTTGTGAAAACGGGAGAACCATCAAATCTAATGCATCCACTGTAAAAATTAATGCATTCTCTGTTAAAATTAATGCACTAAAAAAATAAAAAAAAAATGCTCCCTTCAGGATTCGAACCCAGGATCTGCATTCATCCAACAAGATGATGCATCCACCGTAGATCTTGATGATCGAATGGCTGAAAATGGTTCTCCGGTCTTCTTTTATTTATGGTTCTTTCTTGAACCTCTCCCTATATATATATATATATATATTAAATCATACAATATAATATATTGCAAAATATACATCTAATTACTAACATTTAATTAAAATCATTTATCGTATATAAATTATAATTTTTTTCTTGTCAGACATGTAAATCTAATTTTTATCGAGATAAAATAAATAATAAAATTTATTAACTTAGATTATATGTGATGTTAATATTATATATATATATATATATACATCTACAATTAATTATATTTATTAAGATTAATGAATCTTTATATGGAATGTAATAGTTAATTAATTAATAAATAATGAAGAATATATGGTAAGTTTTTGAAATGAAGCAATTCTAAGCATGCCATGTAGGTTAAGGCCTAATGGTATTATAAAGAAGATGAATCTTTATATGGAATGTAATAGTTAATTAATTAATAAATAATGAAGAATATATGGTAAGTTTTTGAAATGAAGCAATTCTAAGCATGCCATGTAGGTTAATGCCTAATGGTATTATAAAGAAGATACAAGGTAAGACGTTCGGGAATCCTCAATTAATGAGAATGCATGTTTACTATGAAGTCCTTATTAATCGAGCAATTATTATTCTAAGGTAATAACCCAATTAATTTTATTAATAATCATGACTATGATTAAATAATAAAACTAAATCAAAGACTTGAATAACGAGTTTGATTAATAGCAAGTGTTAATAATAATCTCGACTTGGGGCATTTAATACCCTTCTTTAATAAATCATTGTTAATCCAACTAACTCCAAAGTCTAAATAAATCAAATTAATAACTTAATTAATCCAATTCAAATAAATACTAATTTGATTGAAGATTAATCGTATTAATAAAATCTAATTTAAGGAAATAATTAATAGACAAATGATTCGCTTAATCAAATAAATAATTCTCATCTAGATTAATCCATAATAAAGATAATAAGTCTCATTAATGGATTAATTCATTCTAATTAATACCATAATTCTAAGTAGCAATTTAATCAATTCTAATTACAAAATAATTAGACATAAAATGGTTCCAATAATTAACTAATTAAAGGAACAAAGTAATTAATAAAAGTTAAATTAATAATTAATCAAGGCCCAATTTAAAAAAATAGATTTCACCCCATATAATCAATTAAAACTTGTCTTGAGCCCAATCTATGTATTTTTTAAAAAACAATCGGCCCAGGAAGAGAGGGCCAATCAGCATTTTTTTATTTAAAAAAAACTAAGCCCAAATAGAAAGCCCAAAGTCTCAATTAAAGTTTGGCCCAAGTTAAAAATAAAACCCTCTCTCTCTCCTCTTTTAATCCCTTACGCCTTTCTTCTTTCTTTTTCTTCTCTCACCAAACTCACGCACACACCCAGCGCAGCTCATCTATCTCTCTTCTCTCGGTTCTGCCGCCGCCGCCTGAGGCCGACGAAGATGCGACGCGAGACATTGGCGTCGCTCCGCCTGAGCCCGACTTCTCCCAATCTTTCCCCCCCCCCCCCCCCCCATTTTCGTCTTTTAAACACTCACACATACATCTCATCTCTATCTTCTCTCAAATCCGGCGCCGCCTCACCTAAGCCGGTAAGTTCGCCGTCGTCTGGAACCATCGTCGCCCGGCGTCGCCACTGCTAAAGCAACGCCGCTGCCCGGAGTTGCTGCTGCTTTGCCCAGAGTCGAGGCTGCTGCTGCTGCTGCTTCCTGAGATCGACGGTCAGCGGTTCGCTGGAGGAGCGCCGCCGTCGGCCGCTGCTGTTGGCAGCAGGAACCCGGCAACCGCTTCTCCCGGAGCCGTCGTCACCGTGGACAGCAGGGCTTCGGCAGTCCGCCACCTCCTCCCTCTCATTTTATCACTCGATAGGTGTGTATATTTGAAATAGTTTTCAGAAAACTCAATTTGTATAAAGACTCTATTTTGAAATCAAAACTTTGATTTTTTTTTCCGAATTCTTGCTTAGTGAGGTAGAAGGTCTATTTCTGATCTTCTGTGAAAGATTGATGCGTATAAGAATTTTGTAAGCTATAAAATAATATGCGATTTTATTGGTACTAAGGGGATGATTGGTATGGTGGAATGGAGGTGGGAATGAAATGGTGATTCCTACCTCCATTCCTATGCTTGGTATAGTAATCATCATTATGAAGGGAATTATAGTTTCTTTATATATAGGAATCATCATTCATTCCCTCCAACATGCAATTACCTATTTCATTTTTAATTCACCTAAATTTAAATTTTGACAAAATTACCCTTATATATTTTGCACCCCCATCATCCACCCGCTCCCCCAAAAAAATATTTTTTTAATTTTTCTAAATGAGGAAAATGAGAAATTTACGAGGTTTTCTAAATTTGAATTTTCATTCCATTTCTAATTCACCTAAATTTAATTTTTAATTCGTAAGTTCATAATAATGTTCGTTGGTTCCCAGAAGGTTCCCATAATTGGAAAATGAGGAATTTACGGGATTTCCTAAATTTGAAGAATTCAGATGAATTTGATTCATTGATTTTGGTGAGATCAATGTTTCTGATTTAGACTTCATTCTCTATATACGGGAGTGGTCTTCATTAAACTCTATAGGGAAGAGTTCAACAAGAACATAAATATTTTCAAAGTCTAGAGTCATAATCTCGTTCGTTAGATCGATTTTAATCAAGGGCTGAGATTAAAAGCTAATATTAGTATCCCTTAAATTATTCACATCCCTCTCTCCTCTCTCTCTCTTTCGTCACTTTTTCCCTCTCTCCTCTCTCATCTCTCTCTCTCCTGTCCCTTTTTCCCTCTCTCTCTCGTCTCTCACACAGAACACACACACACAGAACACACACAAAAGGTGGCGCGACGATCGGTCGGCGGCTCTGACGCGCTGCCGCTACCTGATCGGATTCTTCTCAACCCTAGGCGCGGGGATCTCCTTCGCCGTCTATCTGCCGGTGATGGAGGTGATCTACCGCGAGGTGCGGTGCTACGCGATGGTGGTGGAGATGCAGCTGCTGATGGGGCTCTCGGCCACGGCGGGGATGGCGGCGGACGGCGGGTTCACGGACTTGAAATTCGAGAGCGCGGCGAGGTTCGATCGCGGTGCGGCGGCGTATTGGTGGATGATTTGGGGGGCCGCTGTGGCGTGGCAGATGTCGTTCCTGGGGACCGCGGGGATGGTGTTCCTGACGACGTCGCTGACGGGTGGGGTGTGCACGACGACGTTGCTGGCGGTGAACGTGGCCGGAGGGGTGGTGGTGTACGGCGACGAGTTCGGCGGCGTGAAGGCGCCACCTCCTTCCTCGGCGTCGCCCAAGTTCAGCCCACAAGTTCAGAGCCACCGCCGCCCTCAAGTTCAGAGCCACCGACGCCTTCGAACCCCCTCAAGTTCAGCCACCGCCGCCTTCGAACGCCCTCAAGTTCAGCCACCACCGCCGCCTTCGAACGCCCCAAGTTCAGCCACCATCGCCGCCTTCTGAACTCCAGCCGCCGCCCCCTTCTCCGTGCATTTAACATTCGCCGGAGAAGAGGAAGGGGGCGGCAAATTTTGTAAATAATTTTATTGAACTTATACGTATAATTCTGTGAACTTTTGAATTTGTGGTATTGAACTTCTGAACTTGTGTTGAACTTGTCTTGAATGGTGTTGAAGTTTTCTGGTGTTTAATGGGGGAAAATCGTGAGAGAGAAAGAGGTAGATGGGAGAGTAGGATTGAACTTACAGATATAGTTTTATGAACTTGCAAATACAGTTTTACGAACTTTCAGATATAGTTTCATGAACTTAATTATGTATTTTGATTTTAAGAGAGAGAGAGAGAGAGGAGAGGGGACGAAAGAGAGAGATGAGAGAGGTGAGGGGTGACGGGAGATAGAGAGAGGAGAGAGGAGAGAGGAGAGAGGAGGGAGTAAATTAAGGTATATTATGAATCTTACCAATTTTAATTATATTAACTTCTAATCTCAGCCTTTGATCAAGATTGATCTGACGAACCAGATTGCGACTCCATTCTCCATCTAATATTGTGTTTCCGTAGAATGCAACCCTAAACAGAACTGACTTCCCGAACTGACCAATTCCGGTTGAGATCCGATGAGAAGCCGCCAGAGTTAGAACTTAAGCCTCTTCCTGCAAACTTGAAGTATGTCTACCTCGGGGAGTCTGAAACTCTCCCAGTGATCATCGGCAGCGAGCTCACCACCACTCGGGAGGAGCAGTTGATTGCCGTGCTCAGACGACATAAGAAAGCCATAGGGTGGACTTTGGCAGACATCACCGGTATAAGTCCCGATGTGTGTCAGCATTACATTCTCTTGGAGGCGGATGCTAAGCCTGTTCGAGATCCGCAGAGGAAGTTGAACCCGAACATGAGGGAGATCGTGCTTAAGGAGGTTCTAAAGCTTCTTGCTTTAGGAATCATTTATCCTATCTCTGACAGCAAGTGGGTGAGCCCAATCCACATGGTTCCAAAGAAGTCGGGATTACAAGTGGTTGAGAACGAGAAGAATGAGTTGGTGCCGATGCGTCTTGTGACTGGATGGCGAATGTGCATCGATTACCGAAAGTTAAATGCAGCCACTCGCAAGGACCATTATCCTCTACCATTCATTGATCAGATGTTGGAGCGCTTGGCTGGACAATCATTCTTTTGCTTCTTGGATGGGTATAGTGGCTATTTTCAAATTCATGTCAACCAAGAAGATCAAGAGAAGACTACCTTCACCTGCCTGTTTGGAACATATGCTTGCAAGAGGATGCCATTTGGATTGTGCAATGCACCTGGCACTTTCCAAAGATGTATGATGAGCATTTTTTCTGATTTGATCGAGAAGAGCATCGAAATCTTTATGGACGATTTCACAGTGTATGGAGCATCGTTTGAGGACTGCCTTGACAACTTGGAGAAAGTTTTGACACATTGTGTGGAGAAGAATCTGATCTTGAATTTCGAAAAGTGTCATTTTATGGTCAAGGAGGGCATCGTTTTGGGCCATGTTGTTTCAGAAAGAGGGATTCAAGTAGACAAGGCAAAGGTGGAATTGATAGCGAAGCTGCCGTACCCTACAAATGTGAAGGAGATTCGAGGTTTTCTTGGTCATGCTGGATTCTACAGACGATTCATCAAGGATTTCGCAAAGATCGTGCAACCATTGACACATCTGCTGCAGAATGATGTTCCGTTTGCCCTAACAGACGACTGCAAGCAGGCGTTTGACTTGTTGAAGACCAAGTTGACCACGACTCCGATTATGCAACCACCTGACTGGAGCCTTCCTTTTGAGCTCATGTGCGACGCTAGCGACCATGCTGTGGGTGCGGTTCTTGGACAAAAGATGAGGAATGAGAGCCACGTAATTTATTATGCTTCAAAGACGTTGAATCCTGCCCAATGCAACTATGCAACAACAGAAAATGAGATGTTGGCGATTATTTTTGCCTTTGAAAAGTTCCGTTCATATCTTTTGGGGGCTAAAATAATTGTCTACACGGACCATGCCGCATTAAAATTTCTATTATCAAAGGAGTCAAAACCACGCTTGATTAGATGGATTCTTTTGTTGCAGGAGTTTGATTGGGAAATTCGGGACAAGAAGGGAGCGGAGAATCATGTAGCTGATCATTTAAGTCGTTTAGTCCAGAAAGAGGAAGATGAGATCCCTATCAACGAAGCTTTCCCAGAAGAGCATCTTTATGCTATCTAGACCTAATTGGCGCCGTTGCCGGGGAGCGGTGTTAATTAATTCTCTTCCCTTTGTCTATTTTTTTTTTTATTTTCTTTGTTTATGAGTAGATCGTCCAAGTCGAACCTCCTCTACGATAGTGAAATTGAGAAGACCGCGAAGAAGCTAAGGAAGGAGGCGAAGGCGAAGGCGAGGAAGCTATTGGATCTGCTGGGTTCACAGTCCGACCTATCGGATCGAACAGAGCAGTTCGTCGAGGAGAAGCCCGGTGCTGTAGCTGCTGGTTCTGTTTGCCCAAACAGACCACGACTCAGAGACAGAATCAGACTTTGAAGAAGAAACCGACTCGAATTTGATTGTTAAATTTGGTGGTCGTCGTATACCACCAAATAATTATAAAAAACTAATTAGTATAATGACAAGCATGGTCGATCCCACAGAGAGCAGGTAAATCATTCAATTCCCTAAAATCTATAATTTTGGTGATGCCACCACGCCTTAAATTTGAGAAAATTAATTATCAACTAAGAAAGCAAAATTAATCAAATAAAATAACTCTAGAAAATAATCAATAAAAAAGTAACTCGGCTCGAATAAATCCACTCTAATTCAACTCTGATCCTCGACGCAATAATTAATCAATCTCTACAAACCAACCAGTTATAGGATACCGTGAAACGCAACGGACGTACCCTAATTCCTACTTACTGTGTCGATAAACAGCTGGAGACGTCAGACCTGCTTATTTTCCTTATTAAAATATAACCTAGCTGGAGACGCCAGACCTAGATTTAATATTCTAACAGCATTACGATGAAGGAACCCAATTTATATTAATTATCCTAGAGACGCTAGTAATAATTAATATACCAATTAATTCCTACTACGAACATGGTAGTTTTATCACTAATCAGCCATATTCCAACAATTACGAATTGGCATGAACTAATTGACTGTAATCCAATTAAACTTAAGTTGACCAGACTTAAATAGAATCGAAATTATCTTTAAACCCTAGGAATTAATCGGAATCAATAGGAATCAATTTTAAACCAATTAGGTCTCACAGATCATTGAATTAGAGTTTCATTATTCTCGCCGAATTAAAAGCTTAGCTACTCATGCTTAAAATAAAAACAATCAAATAAATAAAAATAAACATACTAAAATAATCGAACAAGACTATGAAATAAATTGCAAGAAATTATGAAAACACTTGAACTACTTGGAGGAAAAGTCGTCTACCTTCGATCCAATTCCAGTCGCAATTAACAATTAAAGGAACAAGAATTTAATCTAAGCAAGCTATGAAATCAAAGTGCTAAAGACGTATGAACCAAAAATTGCATGAAAGTAATGAAAATATATCTAACAAAAGTCAACTCCTAAACTTGAATCAAATATTGCGGCTGTATGTGAAAAGTGTTGCCAAAGAAAATTAAAACCTAACTAATATATGCCATGCATGCGGCCCTAACTTAGGGAATTAATCCCCAGAACTGCCGCCTAATCCAAAGAAATCATGGGCTTCGGCCCTTCACCTAATTAATATCCAAAATAAAATAAAACAAGAGTTTTGAGCTTTATAAAAAAATATAACAAGTGTTTAAAAGCCCAATCTCTAACTATCTCCATCTTCACGTCAATTCTCCATCGAAAGCTCGTCTTTCACCAATTCTTTCCATCAACAGCTCCATCTCCAATTTTTCTCATTCCTGCGCCAAAACATTGCAAACTATGCAAAATCACATGAAACCACGGCGAAACGCACACTAAACTAGGTAGCTAAAATGCATACATCAAATCCCCTCACACTTAGATCATACTTGTCCTCAAGTATGAAATAAGAGAAGAAATTAATGGTGAAATTTAGCCCCTAGAAGCAAATCCCTTCCTTGACACGAAGACTCTAGAAACGAACGATCTGAAAACAGACACAACAAACACACGCAAAGAACAGGAAAGTAAAAAAAAAAATGAAAACGAAACAAGACATGGACAAACCAAACGACTGGCCAAGCAACATCAAAGCATCAGGAACGCAACATTCTATCAAATCGAATCATGCAATTCACCATCACTTCCCAACTCTCGAACTAAGAACATGAACCTCCAAAGTGTGTCTTCATCATCAATCTAGTCCAAATTAGGCAACAATGAGTGCAACTCTCACGCTCATTCAATCTCTCCATAAGATAAGGCAATTCTCACACAAAAAGAAACTCCAATTAGTCATGATATTTCGCAGTCACATTATGGCTCAAAGAGGTCTTTCTTCTTTGGTTGTAATGGGGCTAAGGACTATCAATGATGTAGGCAAGATCCTAGGGGTCCTAAGCTCAAACATTGAAGATCAAATATCGTGCATGCTTGAATCAAATCACACCCAGAGAATTCTAAACATATGAAGAGCAACTTCCAACTAAACTATGGGCAACAATCATCAAACAACTCAATGCATGTATACTAATTCAACTTTGGTGCAACCTTTATTTTCTCTCTCTCTCTCTCTTTTTTTTTTTATTTTTTCTGTTTTTCTCTTCTTCTTTTTTTCTTTTTTTCTGCACCACTTCATTAAAACAACACAATCATGCAAAGAGTACATAAAAAACAATCTGCCCAACTGTCAACATCCTCCTCTGTTCGGCCAAACAGACCATCTGTCCTAGATTCAGAATGTAATTTCGGCTCGGGTTCTGTTTGGGCAAACAAGCATTCTTATGCACATTCCTCCAAAAGCTCAAATAGGACGTAATTCAATTCTAGCATGCACAATAGGGCCCAAGAGAAGGTTCACAAAAAACAGGCCTTGGCTATATATATATAGTGACTAATATGAACAATCACGGCAAGGCTCAAACATGGCTCACTAGGGTTTAGTGTATGGGTAGAAATTCAAAAGCAGGCCAAATGGCTACCCTAGTGCCTCTTATCATTCACCACATATGACACACTTAATATCTCGACTTCATGGATAATCCAATCTCTCAAAACAACAAATAGTAGAGAGTGATCTACTCTATTAGGCTCAATACCTCACTTATGTGTAGTTTAGATTCACTCATCGCCCTTATTTTGTCATTCCAGACATCATTTAATAAAAACACACACTGTCAATCACAAGTTCTCAATTCTTAAGTAGAAAAAAAATCAAGTTATCACACATATTCAAATCTAACAGCATGCTCCGACAACTGAACTTATCAATTACTTGGCCAGAAGACTCACAAAACTCAACATAAACTGACTCAACAAACAAAGACTCAAAGACGCCCCCCCTCACACTTAGATTTTGCTTGCCCTCAAGCAAACAAAATAAAGCAGAAGTAAGGGACAACGAAAAACACAGAACGACACTCAAAACAGAAAAACCAACATAAGATTAAACAAAAAAGAACAGGAAAAGGAAGGGGATCACCGCGCGCGCCGCCGCCGCAGCTCCTGTCTGATCGTGGCGCTCAAGTTTGCTATGCTTTCCTGCAGGGCCGCCATCTGCCCATCCATCCTCGCAAACTGCTGCGTCACCTCGGCCATAAACTGCCCGAACTCGTCCCTCAAGCCCTGGACATCCAAAGTCAAAGCCTCGAGCGAAGCTGGACCTGCAGGAACACCAATGCTCGGGGGGTTCTCCCCCGGCTCATAAAAGCGAGGCTCGCCATCCGAGTTAAAGTAGAAAACTCGGGCGGCGGCCAGGATGTCAAGATCAAAACGGGTTGGTCCCTTGCACAAGGTCATAGAAGAGTGAGCAGTAAGATCAAAGTTACGGGCAATGAAAATACCAAGAAAGTGGCATAGAGTGAGGTGACGTGCAGGGTGTGTGCTGATATGATGCATGCTCGATGCTATCCAATAGCCTAAGTTTACCTTCAGTCCCTCATGCATGCATCTCAAAAAGAACAGATCGACACCACTAACTTTGGAAAAAGTAGTCGACCTACCAGTCAAGTTATAACACAGAAAGAGGTGACACATCCTCAACACCGGATCTACTACATCACACACAGATGACCGGGACGCATCGAACGGCGATGCCCCCGACCGAGCAAGTAAGGCCCATGACCGCCCCGCATTCCCCACATCAGACTCCACAGACCCCAAACCACAATATGCAGCCCTAAACTCATGCTCTACTGCCTCATCCATCGTACAAATTCCCAACTTCACCGACCATTCAACTAACAACCGATCATGATGCATGTTGAAAAGACGGAATAAAATGCATTTCTTGTCAAGATCAGCGGTATCAACAAATTTGAACGTAGAGAAAAATTCTAAAGCAAGTTCTTGATGCACCGGATGAGATGACTCACATAATAACCACGACCAACCAATCCGTTCAAAATACTCGACAAATCTGTCCTTAACACCTAAACGCTCAATAGAGGCAAGGTCTAAGGTTTTACCTGTGAGAAAATTCTTTCGTCGACGTATGTTGACTGCCTTGCACAATGCCTCGTCGGGAAAGTTAAGTAGTTCCTCGATTTCAGCGGGGTCCGAGAACTCTACGGAAAACTTTTGGGCAGCGGCATCATCTCCCAGTTTGGCGGAGAAAGCGTCTGAATCGGCGAGGGATGCCGTGGCTGAATCGGAGCTCGCCTCCATCTCGTAGTCTTCATCTGGAGAGCCGGAGTCGTCGGAGCTCTGGATGTTGCTCGGACCGGCGGTGTGCGTCGGCTGACGCAGCCTCGTGCTGCGGCGCGGCGGTGGAGGCGCAACTAGGGTTTCGGGTGGTGGTGTGGCTGCTCTCGGGCTCTGTGGTGGCGTGGGGACGGCGGTGGTGGGCGGAACTTCAAGGGCCGACGTTTCATCTTCTTGGAGGTGGCGCCTCTCTTTCGCTTGGGAGCCATGGAATGGAGGAGATGATGTGGTGGGTGGTGGTGGTGCGGCGAGTATGGTGGCCGGCAGGTGGTAGTGCAGCGGCGGTGTGGCAGTGGGAGAGGAGGAGTCGCGGGTGGGAGTGGATAAGTCGAAAATGGGGGGAAAACTTGGAGTGTTGGGGAAGCTTTGACATGGGTCAACATAACCCTAAATTCAAAAATTCCAATTTGACCCCCATTTCTCCTTATCTGCAAAATAGACCCCATGTTAATGTTTCAATAATTGCGAGTTGACCCCTGCTGGAAATTAGAGAAAAGACTTCCAGCAGGGGTCAACTTGCAATTATTGAAACATTTACATGGGGTCTATTTTGCAGATAAGGAGAATTGGGGGTCAAATTGGAATTTTCGAATTTAGGGTTATGTTGACCCATGTCAAAGCTTCCCCGACACTCCAAGTTTTCCCCCCATTTTTGACTTCTCCACTCCCACCCGCGACTCCTCCTCTCCCACTGCCACACCGTCGCTGCACTACCACCTGCCGGCCACCATACTCGCCGCACCACCACCACCCACCACATCATCTCCTCCATTCCATGGCTCCCAAGCGAAAGAGAGGCGCCACCTCTCGGCGCCTCCAAGAAGATGAAATGCCGGTCCTTGAAGTTCCGCCCACCACCGCCGCCCCTACGCCACCACAGAGCCCGAGAGCAGCCACACCACCACCCGAAACCCTAGCTGCGCTTCCACTGCCGCGCCGCAGCACGAGGCCGCTTCAGCCGACGCACACCGTCGGTCCGAGCAACATCCAGAGCTCCGACGACTCCGGCTCTCCAGATGAAGACTACGAGATGGAGGCGAGCTCCGATTCAGCCACGGCATCCCTCGCCGATTCAGACGCTTCCTCCGCCAAATTGGGAGATGATGCCGTTGCCCAAAAGTTCCCCGTAGAGTTCTCGGACCCCACTGAAATCGAGGAACTACTCAACTTTCCCGACGAAGCATTGTGCAAAGCAGTCAACATACGTCGACGAAAGAATTTTCTAACAGGTAAAACCTTGGACCTTGCTTCTATTGAGCGTCTAGGTGTAAAGGACAGATTTGTCGAGTATTTTGAACGGATTGGTTGGTCGTGGTTATTATGTGAGTCATCTCATCCGGTGCATCAAGAACTTGCTTTAGAATTTTTCTCTACGTTCAAATTTGTTGATACTGCTGATCTTGACAAGAAATGCATTTCATTCCGTCTTTTCAACATGCATCATGATCTGTCGTTAGTTGAATGGTCGGTGAAGTTGGGAATTTGTAAGATGGAGGAGGCTGTAGAGCATGAGTTTAGGGCTGCATATTGTGGTTTGGGGTCTGTGGAGTCTGATGTGGGGAATGCGGGGCGGTCATGGGCCTTACTTGCTCGGTCGGGGGCATCACCGTTCGATGCATCCCGGTCATCTGTGTGTGATGTAGTAGATCCGGTGTTGAGGATGTGTCACCTCTTTCTGTGTTATAACTTGACTGGTAGGTCGACTACTTTTTCCAAAGTTAGTGGTGTCGATCTGTTCTTTTTGAGATGCATGCATGAGGGACTGAAGGTAAACTTAGGCTATTGGATAGCATCGAGCATGAATCATATCAGCACGCACCCTGCACGTCACCTCACTCTATGCCACTTTCTTGGTATTTTCATTGCCCGTAACTTTGATCTTACTGCTCACTCTTCTATGACCTTGTGCAAGGGACCAACCCGTTTTGATCTTGACATCCTGGCCGCCGCCCGAGTTTTCTACTTTAACTCGGATGGCGAGCCTCGCTTTTATGAGCCGAGGGAGAACCCCCCGAGCATTGGTGTTCCTGCAGGTCCAGCTTCGCTCGAGGCTTTGACTTTGGATGTCCAGGGCTTGAGGGACGAGTTCGGGCAGTTTAGGGCCGAGGTGACGCAGCAGTTTGCGAGGATGGATGGGCAGATGGCGGCCCTGCAGGAGAGCATAGCAAACTTGAGTGCCACGATCAGACAGGAGCTGCGGCGGCAGCGCGCGCGGTGATCCCCTTCCTTTTCCTGTTCTTTTTTGTTTAATCTTATGTTGGTTTTTCTGTTTTGAGTGTCGTTCTGTGTTTTTCGTTGTCCCTTACTTCTGCTTTATTTTGTTTGCTTGAGGGCAAGCAAAATCTAAGTGTGAGGGGGGGCGTCTTTGAGTCTTTGTTTGTTGAGTCAGTTTATGTTGAGTTTTGTGAGTCTTCTGGCCAAGTAATTGATAAGTTCAGTTGTCGGAGCATGCTGTTAGATTTGAATATGTGTGATAACTTGATCTTTTTCTACTTAAGAATTGAGAACTTGTGATTGACAGTGTGTGTTTTTATTAAATGATGTCTGGAATGACAAAATAAGGGCGATGAGTGAATCTAAACTACACATAAGTGAGGTATTGAGCCTAATAGAGTAGATCACTCTCTACTATTTGTTGTTTTGAGAGATTGGATTATCCATGAAGTCGAGATATTAAGTGTGTCATATGTGGTGAATGATAAGAGGCACTAGGGTAGCCATTTGGCCTGCTTTTGAATTCCTACCCATACACCAAATCCTAGTGAGCCATGTTTGAGCCTTGCCGTGATTGTTCATATTAGTCACTATATATATATAGCCAAGGCCTATTTTTTGTGAACCTTCTCTTTGGGCCTATTGTGCATGCTAGAATTGAATTACGTCCTAATTGAGCTTTTGGAGGAATGTGCATAAGAATGCTTGTTTGCCCAAACAGAACCCGAGCCGAAATTACATTCTGAATCTAGGACAGATGGTCTGTTTGGCCGAACAGAGGAGGATGTTGACAGTTGGGCATATTGTTTTTTATGTACTCTTTGCATGATTGTGTTGTTTTAATGAAGTGGTGCAGAAAAAAAGAAAAAAAGAAGAAGAGAAAAACAGAAAAAAAAGAGAGAGAAAATAAAGGTTGCACCAAAGTTGAATTAGTATACATGCATTGAGTTGTTTGATGATTGTTGCCCATAGTTTAGTTGGAAGTTGCTCTTCATATGTTTAGAATTCTCTGGGTGTGATTTGATTCGAGCATTCACGATATTTGATCTTCAATGTTTGTGCTTAGGACCCCTGGGATCTTGCCTACATCATTGATTGTCCTTAGCCCCATTACAACCAAAGAAGAAAGACCTCTTTGAGCCATAATGTGACTGCGAAATATCATGACTAATTGGAGTTTCTTTTTGTGTGAGAATTGCCTTATCTTATGGAGAGATTGAATGAGCGTGAGAGTTGCACTCATTGTTGCCTAATTTGGACTAGATTGATGATGAAGACACACTTTGGAGGTTCATGTTCTTAGTTCGAGAGTTGGGAAGTGATGGTGAATTGCATGATTCGATTTGATAGAATGTTGCGTTCCTGATGCTTTGATGTTGCTTGGCTAGTCGTTTGGTTTGTCCGTGTCTTGTTTTGTTTTCATTTTTTTTTACTTTCCTGTTCTTTGCGTGTGTTTGTTGTGTCCGTTGTTTCGTTCTTTGCTTTTAGAGTCCTTAGTGTCGTGTCGAGGAAGGAAGTTGTCTCTAGTGGCTAATTTTCACCATTAAATTCTTCTTTCATGTTATACTTGAGGACAAGTATGATTTAAGTGTGAGGGGATTTGATGTGTGTATTTTAGTTACCTAGTTTAGTGTGTGTTTGCTATGATTTTATATGATTTTACATGATTTGTGGTATTTTGCATGTAGGAAGTGAGCGAAAGTTTGAGATGGATGCTCGTGGACGGAGGAAGTTAGTGAAAGTCAAGAATTGATGAAGATTAGCATCGATTTTTGGAAGAGTTTAGAGATTTGGGCTTGGAGCTAATTATTTTATAATTAATTAAGCCTAAAACTCTTGTTTTTATTTTATTTTGGGCTTTATTATGTGTTAGGGGCCGAAGCCCATGTTGCTTAGGGGTGATCGGTTACTTTAAGGGTTTAATCCCTTAATTTGTTTATTCCCGCAGCCGCATGCTTTAGGAGTATATATATTAGATTAGTTAGTTTGGGAAACAAGATTTTGTTTTAATTTCCTAGACTAACAGCCGCAATTTTTGACAAGATAGTAGTTGACCTTTTTTTATTTCATGCAAGTTAGATTCCATGCGTTTTTAGCCCTTTGATTTCATAGCTTTATTTAGATTTAATTCTTGCATTTGTTTTCTGGAATTGCGGCTGGATTGGGTTCGAAGGCAGACGACTTTTCTTCAATTGGTTCAAGTTTTAATTTAAATTCTTGCAATTTATTTCACTAGCTTTTGTTCGATTATTTTCTTTATGTTTATTTTTATTTATTTGATTGTTCTTATTTTAAGTATGAGTAGCTAACTTTTTAATTCGGCGAGAATAATGAAACTCTAATTTAATGATCTGTGAGACCTAATTGGGTTAAAATTGATTCCTATTGATTATGATTAATTCATAGGGTTTAAAGATAATTTCGATTTAATTTAAGTCTGGCCAACTTAAGTTTAATTGGATTACAGTCAATTAGTTCCTGCCAATCCGTAATTGTTGGAATAGAGCTGATTAGTGATACAACTACCATGTTCGTAGTAGGAATTAATTGGTATATTAATTATTGCTAGCGTCTCTAGGATAATTGATATAAACTGGGTTCCTTCATCGTAATGCTATTAGAATATTAAATCTAGGTCTGGCGTCTCCAGCTAGGTTATATTTTAATAAGGGAAATAAGCAAGTCTGGCGTCTCCAGCTGTTTATCGACACAGTAAGTAGGAATTGGGGTACGTCCGTTGCGTTTCACGGTATCCTATAACTGGTTGGTTGGTAGGGATTGATTAATTATTGCGTCGATGATCAGAGTTGAATTAGAGTGGATTTATTTGAGCCGAATTACCCTTTTTATTGATTTACTTCAAGCGTATTTAATTTGATTAATTTTGCATTCTTAGTTTAATTCATTCCTCTTAAAAGTAAGGCGTGGTGGCATCACCGATTTTCTAGACTTAGGGATTTGAATGATTTTTAACTGCTCTCTGTGGGATCGACCCTGCTTACCATTGTACTAATTTATTTTGGTAATTCCGCAGGAATTATTTGGTGGTTGGCGACGCCCACCAAATTGATTTCTTTTATGGAATTGTTTATTCTGCAGGAATTATATATATATATATATATATATATATATATATATATATATAGGGTTAGGTTCAATGAAAAAGGCTTAAATGTAAGAAAGAAGAGAGAAGTAATCTCATCTGTTGATCTTATCTAATCTAACGGATATGATTTGTTCACGCCATGTTCAACGGATTTTTTCGTTGAACATTCATGAACATATACAATATTTTTGGGGGTTATGGGTTTCGACCCCCCATATGTTCAACGAAAAAATCCGTTGAACATGGCGTGAACAAATCATGTCCGTTAGTTTAGATAAGATCAACGGATGAGATTACTTCTTTCTTACATTTAGGCCTTCTTCATTGAACCTTGGCCTATATATATATATATATATTGACGAGGACAAAAATATGCATCCATAGAAGATCGGAAGACTAAGGCTTAAATTCAACGATAGCAACCCAGTTTAAGCCCTGTAGCAGAACAACCCTGTTTTTTCGGGATTTGGAGCTACCTTGAAGACTATTAAGTTCTAGATAAAGAAGGAGATTATCATGGAAGAGAGGATAAATATGAAGAATTATAGTCCTGATATAGTATTTTGCCTATAAATAGAGACATGTATTCTCATTATTCGGGGATTCAGGTAGGATCAAAACCGATCCCCAACCAACCCCGATCGATCCTGAACGATTAACCCTGTACGAATGTAACCTCTCCCCGAACGATAGTGAAAAATACCCTACAACCCTGTGGATGTAGATCTTTACGATTGAACCACGTAAATCTCGTGTTCTTTATTGCTTTCCGTTATAACTGTTATTTTTGGACGCAATCAACCCTGCAAAGCATGAAAAAGAATGAAAGGGAATCAACCCTGTAAAGTATGAAAAAGAATGAAAGGGAATCAACCTTGCAAAGTATGAAAAAGAATGAAAGGGAATCAACCTTGTAAAGTATGAAAAAGAATGAAAGGGGATTAACCCTGCAAAGTATGAAAAAACATGAAAGGGAATCAACCTTGTAAAGCATGAAAAAGAATGAAATCTTAAGGGAAATCATCCCTGGCTGAATGAAAACTTGAATGAAAACTTAAGGGAACTCATCCCTGGCTGAACGAAAAACTTGAGGGAAATCATCCCTGGCTGAATGAAAACTTAAGGGAAATCATGCCTGGCTGAACGAAAAACTTGAGGGAAATCATCCCTGGCTGAACGGAAAACTTAAGGGAAATCATCCCTGGCTGAATGAAAACTAAAGGGAAATCATCCCTAGCTGAATGAAAAACTTGAGGGAAATCATCCCTGGCTGAACGAAAAACTTAAGGGAATCATCCCTGGCTAAATGAAAACTTAAGGGAAATCATCCCTGGCTAAATGAAAAATTAAGGAAAATCATCCCTAGTTGAATGAATCAGGGTAAACACTCCCCAGTTGAAAATCATAGGGAAAATACTCCCAGCTGAAAATCTAAGGGCAAATCATCCATGTTTAAAGGTTGCAATGGGCGCACAAGACTCAAAAGCAAAAACTACGAAATAATCATCCCCGTTCAAACGACCGCATGCTCACCACAAGCTTGTAATGTTGGATTACACAGAGAGAGAAGATCCAGAGGTCTACATGGCTCGATTTGAAACTCTTATGACACTGCACCAATACAGCGGGGGTGTTCGTCGCAGGCTTTTCTCGACAACCTTGTCAGGGTTAGCCCAACAATGGTTCTGCACGTTAGAACCTGGATCTATCCACAACTTTGATGAACTCTATGATGCGTTCATGCACCAGTTTGCCAGTTCAAAGAGAGCAGGAAAGACAAACAAGATGGAGAAACATAATGAGAATAGAGAAAAAGAGCGAGAGAACACAGGACGCCGACTTTTGATGAAAAATAAGGCTGAAGATCAAGAAGATGATACTAGCCATAGACCCCGAAAGTTTACTATGTTTACACCCCGAGGAATAGAAGTAATCGAAGACAAAGTCAAGGCTATACTGGATATGTCGCTTCCAAAGAACATCAATGAAATACAAAAACTCAACGAAAGAATAACAACCCTGAGCTGATTTATTTCCCAGTCGGCAGATCGAAGTCTCATTTTTTTCAAAACATTAAGGAAGGGTAAATAGTTCGCATAGGATGAGGAATTTGAACAGGCTCTTCAGAAATTGAAAGATTACCTGGCAATCTTACCGGTGCTTACAAAGCCTATCCCGGGAAAAATTGAAACATTACCTGGCAGACCTGATCTATCAGGGAGAATGGTTAAGTGGGCCGTGGAGCTCGAAGAATATGATGTTGAATTTGAACCAAGGAACGCCATCAAATCGCAGGCCTTAGCTGATTTCATACAAGAAACTACCCGGGGACAGCCTGAACAGCCCTGGTTGGCCTATGTTGACGAATCAGTGACAAAAGGAAGAGTATGGCTCGAAATACAAATGACGTCAACCCAAGGAGATACTATTCAAATAGGAGTAAAATGCGAATGGAGACCCCTGCCCAATAACGAGGCTGAGTACGAGGCTGTTATAAATGCGTTAAAAATTGCAACTCAGGCGGGAGCTACCAAGGTGCACATCAAAACAGACTCTCAACTGGTAGCACAACAGTACGCAGGGACATATGAGGTGAAATAAGAAATGATGAAAGCCTATGTGAATGAGCTCAATGATAGAGCGGCTCAGTTTGAGGAATTGATAATCGAAAAAATCTCCATGGAAGATAACGACATGGCTGACACTCTAGCGCGAATGGCTGGAACTGTTGAGAGAACATGGGCCGATGAAATCACCTTGTTGCAGGAAAAAATAGAAACAAAGGGAGATGTAGTGATGGCGATAGCTGAAAAGCCTGACTGGAGGGCTCCCATAATACACTTCCTCAAGACAGGGCAACATTCCAACCCGTAATCAACCCTGCGAAATCCCTATGGTAAATATTATCCAATCGATGACCAATTGTTTAAAAGATCGTTTAGCAGCCTCAATCTCAAATGATTGGGGCCCGAGGAGACGGAGATACATCAGGGCTGTTGCAGCAACCATGCTGAATATAAGGATCTAACGAGGAAAATTATCCGAGTCGATTTTTACTAGCCACAAATGGGAAAAGAGGTCCGAGAATTCGTGAGAAAATGTGTAAGCTGTCAAAAGCACACACCCAGGATAAACATCCCGAGTGAGGAGATGGGAGTCATGCAAGTTGCCTGCCCCTTCGACAAATGGGGAATCGATATCGTGGGCAAGTTACCAATAGCCCCAAGAGGAAATGCTATCCGATAGCGGCCGTTGACTATTTTTCAAAATTGGTCGAGGCGGAGGCTGTCAGCAGAATTGATGATGTAACAGGGGAAAGATTTATCTGGAGGAACATAGGTTGCAGGTTCGGAGTGCCCAGAGTATTGATCTCTGATAACGGAATGCAATTCACCAGTGCAATGATGCAAGACTTCTGTTATCGCATGGATATAGAGTAACGCTTTGTGTTGGTAGCCCACCCACAGGCTAACGGACAAGTGAAGTTGACAAATCGGACGATTTGCGATGGAATCAAAAAGAGGCTATAAAAATGCAAAACAAAGTGGGCTGGAAGTTAGACACAGTCTTGTGGGCACACATGACAAGTCCGAAAACGGCCACAGTGCAGGCCCCGTTCACACTAGTATATGACTCCAGTGAGTCTGTCAAACCTCGAATGAGTTCCCTACATCCCGGACTACAACGATACAAGCCTTATTACAACCTAGCAGGTTTGTCTATGCTCTCTACGACTTGAAGTTTCATTCGTGATTAAGATTGAAGTCTTGCATCTTGAAAACAAAGTCATGCCTTAAAAATACTTGATCATGCTTGCACAAGCTCAATCTTACATATTTGCTTAGGCCTCCGTAGGCCTGCCAAAACCTTAACAGGTTTGACTTTGCCTTCACTGGCTCACCTTAACCTTAACAGGTATGATTTTTTCTTCATCGACGCGCCAAAACCCTTACAGGTTTGTTTAGGCCGTTGTAGGTCTAATTACGCCTTCGCAGGCTTGATTATAGCCCTACAAGTTTGTTTTTGCCTTCGTTGGCTCATCTAAGCCTTAAACAGGCTTGTTCAAGACGTCACAGGCTTGATTACGCCTTCGCTGGCTTGCTTATATTCTCAGGGTTGAAAAATATATATACTTATTCTTGCAACCGAAATATCTTGATGTCAAATGCAGGCTTGAGGACAATTTTGTGAACCTTTATTGTGGACTCAATTTCATAAAGCTCAATTCGAAAATGAAGGCTTAAGACAGGTCAACACCTAGACTAAGCTGCACAGCTTTGACAACGTAACCCTAGCGGTTCAACCATAATGATGCAACCCGACCATGCAATCCCAATGCTTCAATCCAAAAGCGTGATGCGACTTTGTCGAGAAGACTATTTTGAATAATAGGGCCACAACCCAACAAAGAGATTCTTGACGAGGATCAAAGCTGCTCAAAAGTATTCTGCCCTGCGAATTCGAAAAATACACCTTGTGGAGTCCTTTCCGTCCGAGAAAAAATGTAAACATAAAGGAAAAGAAGCAATAGCGTTGTTACATCGAATTCAGCCCTGCCACTTGAAGTTCTTTAGTCTAGCCAAAACATTAGAGTTATCGCGTTTTGACCAGACTAGGGGGGGAGAAGCTGACGAGGACAAAAATATGCATCCCTGGAAGATCGGAAGACTAAGGTCTAAATTCAACGATAATAGCCCAGTTTCAGCCCTGTAGCCGAACAGCCCTATTTTTCCGGGATTTGGAGCTATTGTGAAGACTATCAAATTCTAGATAAAGAATGAGATTATCATGGAAGAGAGGATAAATATGAAGAATTATAGTCCTGATATAAGTTTAAATAGTGTCCTTTTATTACTAGATTTCTTAGTATTTTGCCTACAAATAGAGGCATGTATTCTCATTATTCGGGGATTCAGGTAGGATCAAAATCGATCCCCGACCAACCCCGATCGATCCTAAACGATTAACCCTGTACGAATGTAACCTCTCCCCGAAAGATAGTGAAAAATACCTGACTCAACCTAGAACACTTCTAGTTTGACTTGCAATAGAACAAGGACATCCTAGTGATGGTAAGTTGACCCAGTGTCATCTCTCAAGGAATATCTTAAAGGGCAATTAATTATATCACGAAAAAGCAGTAAACTTAAGATTATTAAACTAAAACATGGAAAGTAAATTAACGTGAATTTAACTTAACTAGGCAAAAAGGAATTATTAACTAATGCTTGTAATTTAAACTTAACTAAAAACTTAATCTTAAAATTATCTAAGCGTGAAACTATTAAACCCTAGGCAAGAATTAAATGAACTTAAAGTAAAGAATTAACTAGGCAAAATAAATTTAAATAACTTTAATTAAAATCTTCTAATCTAATCTAACTAGGCAGAAACTAAATTGCATAATTTAAAGAAAGCATCGTAAAAACGCATAAACTAAATTTGCAGAATTTAGAGAAAGCATAAGTAAAAGCAAATAAATAAACTTGATTAAAGAAATACCGTAAATTCGTCTCGAGAAGTAATCTGTCACGTAATCACAACTCTAAACGAAAACTAATCTAAAACATGAATTGAAAGAACATAAATCGAAACTAACTAAGAAAGCAATAAAAACCTAACTTTGGCTAACTAGGCGTGAACTCAAAATTAGGGCAAAAGACGTTCGTTCTTCAATGCAAAACAAAGCCCTATTTATAGACTTCTCCTCAAAAGTTCCCATCCAAAGCTGGACTCCTAAAGGCAATAGAATTGTGCAAGATAAGGTAACTCTAGCTGGCGTGCTCTTCAAGAAATCCCATCCTGGCGAGAATCATCAATTCTGCACGTTCAGCTCTAAAAAGGGCAGTGCAGAGCTGAAAGTCAGCTTTAGCAGTCAAGGCAGAGCTGGAAGTCAGCTCAGGAAATTTAGCTCTGGCGAAAGTAACTCTGCTCTGGAAGGCGAACTCTGGTGCGTCAGCTCGGGAAAGGTAGTCAGAGCTGAAAAGTCAGCTCTGGCGAGAAGGGCAGAGCTGGAAAGTCAGCTCTGGCGAGAAGGGCAGAGCTGGAAAGTCAGCTCTGGCGAGATGGGCAGAGCTCGCAGCTCAGCTCTGGCGAGATGGGCAGAGCTGAAAAGTCAGCTCTGGCGAGATGGGCAGAGCTCGCAGCTCAGCTCTGGCGAGATGGGCAGAGCTCGCAGCTCACCTCTGAAGATTGAGCTACGCTCGCAGCTCAACTCTTGCGAAAGAGCTATGCTCGAAGCTCAGCTCTGACGATAGAGTTACGCTCGCAGCTCAGCTCTGGCGATAGAGCTATGCTCGCAGCTCAGCTCTGGCGATAGAACTATGCTCGCAGCTCAGCTCAGCTCTGCAGCGCGGGCTTTCCAAATCAGCTCAGCTCTGGCGACAGAGCTATGCTCGCAGCTCAGCTCTGGCGACAGAGCTATGCTCGCAGCTCAGCTCAGCTCTGCGGTACGGTGCTGGGCTTGCAGCTCAGCTCTGCATTACAGTGCTGGGCTCGCAGCTCAGCTCTGCACACCAGAACACCCAAAAAATGCCAAATTCATCCAAATTCTCCAAAATTGCACTCTTCCATCAATAAAACCTAAATCTCCTGCAAAACATAAAATAAACCATAAAACGCACCAATTTCTAGAAGATTTAACTCAAAACATGCTCATGCAAACCCTTAAAATTAGAACAATTAAGCATAAATCAACCCCCCCCACACTTAGCCTTTTGCTTGTCCTCAAGCAAAATCCGTATGAATCCTAGGAAGAGATTGATTTCAACAATGCTAATTTCCATCCAAAGATTCACAAAGTCAATTCAAAATTTTACAATCAACACACATCTCTCGATCATGCAAGTAACTCAAAGTTTAAGAAGCAACAAAACAGTAATGTAAGCAATTCGATCAGATCCAATTCTCCGCTAGAAGTGAATTCCCTAATGTGATGGCCTTTATAATCAAATCACCATTTTTTTTCACACTTTCTGTGCTTAAGATTTCGACAGTTGAGCCATAATTCATGAAATAAAAACCTTTTGGATGTGATCCAAAGTCTTTTCACGTGGTTTCCCATGCTCATAGTTAGACTAGAGGAGAAGAGACTCAGAGCTGTCACGTTTTAGAATAGGCCAGATGTTTCAGAGCTGGCAATATTAGAGCTGATTTTCAGCGTTTTTCACAGATAAGATATGATCGTAGGTAATCACAATGACAACACTCCTTCTAGCATCTACCGGACAAATCACGTTTTACTTACTTACAATCGTGTTGCAACAAAACTCATAATTCTTTGCATAATCAAGAGACACATATTAAAAATAAAACAAGAATAACCACCATTCATTCACATACCGGAAATGCACATCGAAAACCATCTTCTCTTCCACAAATTCATAAAAAATTCGTATGAGACAAAGACCAAAAACTAAGCATAGAAAGACTAATCTCGCCCAATTGAAAGTATAAGCACAACAAAACACCCCCCCACTTAAAGCATGCCATGTCCTCAGGGCAAAAGAAAAAGAGTTAGAAAACATCCCTGATTATCAGCATTGAAAAGCTAAACCATCGTGAGAGGCGGCGAAAAGTGAGGTTTGCGGCCTTTTGCAGATTAGAGAAGGCAGCGCTGAACTGGGCAGCGCTGAACTTGGCAGTGCTGAACTGGGCAGCGCTGAATCTGGGCAGCGCAGGATCTGGACAGCGCAGGATCTGGGCAGCACTGAAAATAAAACATGAACATCTCCAGAAAATCAAAGTATCCGCTTAAGCAACCAAAGACTAGGAACGAAACAAAAACGGAAAAAATAAAGAACAAGAAAAACAAAAACATAAACTAAACCAACGGTGGGTTGCCTCCCACCAAGCGCTAGTTTTAGAGTCGCCAGCCCGACGTAGAGGATCCTTTAGCCAAAATCGCTATGAAACGTCAACTGAATTAGTCCTCGTGAAAGCACATCATCCTCCAGTTCAGCTGCGGGTTCTCTTAATGAGCAAGCAGAGCTCATTGCGTTCATCATTCTCTCGAACCAAGAGCTATGTCGAGATCTCTCCTCTTTCTTCTCTTCCAAAGGTGGTGCACTCTGCACTCTTAGCACGGCATCATCCTTGCATGGCAGCACATCAGCTCGTTCTTCCTCAACGGTTGCATCCTCTTTCACGGTAGTTGGCACCTTATGAACGGCATTAACGTCGAGTGAAAGCTTGGCCAAAAACTGATCTTCAATGGCCTCCTCATCCTGCAAATTATCAAGAAAAATTTGTATAATTTTGTCCTCTTCCGGGCTAGTGCTCTCCAGCACTGGCGAACTGGTCAGGGCTGGCGGACTAGTCAGGGCTGGCTGACTGGGCAGAGCTGGGCTCGTCAGGTCTGAGCTCTGCAGGGCTGGACTGGGCAGTGCTGAACTGGGCAGCGCTGCACTTGGCAGAGCTGGTGCGGTGGTCAGAGCTGGAATGCTAGGCAGAGCTGGTAGACAATTGTCAGCGCTGAAAATTTCCACTTCTTCCGCATGGTCAGAAATCTCAATAAAAGAACAGATATGCATTAAAGAAGTCGAAATAGCAGGCTTCTTATCAAAGACAGAGAGCGTTACCGATCTACCTGACCCGGCCATGCTCAAAGTTCCAGAACTCACGTCAATGCGAGTCTGGGTAGTAGCCATAAAAGGTCGGCCAAGCAGCACAAGATGTCCGTTCTCTCCTGTAATGTCTTTCCCTTCATCGAGCACCACAAAATCTGCCAGTACCTTGATCCCTCTCACCGTTACTTCTACCTCCTCCAAGAGTCCACATGGGCGGGTTATAGCTCCGTCAGCTAGCTGGAGTTTCATATTTGTGCGTTTTAGCTCATCCTCCTTCCTGCCCAATTTTTGAAATATAGCAAACGGCATCAAGTTGACTGCCGCACCCAAGTCTAACATACCCGAGAACTCTCCAGCTCTTCCTAAACAAATACCAAGAATGAAACTTCCTGGATCTCCTTGCTTCGGTAGTGGTTTGGTTGGATCTACAATCATTGGTGGCAGAGGTGGGTTGGGACGTTGGACAGCTTTCGGTGGTCGATATGGCGTAGTGGACTTGTGGAGTTTCAGCTCTGGCCGCCTGATCATTTCTGGTCGTCGGGTCTGCTCTAGCTGCCTTCTTGACAGCGCTGGAGTCGGCAGCACTGGACTTTGCAGGGCTGGAGGTTGCATAGCTAGAATTGGCAGGGCTGAATTCTGCAGAGCTGGATTCTGCAGAGCTGGATTTTGCATAGCTGGATTTTGCATAGCTGGAGTATGCAAAGTTGGATTCGGCAAAGCTGAATTCTGCAGCGCTGGATGTTGCAGGGCTGGATTCTGCAGGGCTGGATGTGGCAGGGCTGGATTCGGCAGGGCTGGATTTCTCATCTGCTCTGCTACCTTCCTCTCCTCTGGTACCCTGATCAGCTCTGGCATCCTGGACAGCGCTGGCGGTGTATTCTGCTCTGGCAGCGCAGTAATGGCCAGAGCCTGATGTAGCTGGTTCTGCTGCTGCTGTAGTTGGTTCAGAGTGCCCGACAGTTGCCCCACGGTGGTCTCAAGTCTTTTTATGGTTGCGGACTGAGATTCCAAATTCTGCTTGGTCATCTCCATGTTTTGCTTGGTCATCTCCATAAACGACTGCATAGTATCTTCTAAGGCTGACTTCTGCTGTGGAGCATTCTGAAATTGTTGAGCAGGTTGAAAATTTCCTTGCTGCTGACCTCTCCATCCGCCATTGAAGTTCTGCTTGCCTTGATTATAATTTATGCTCTGCGCAGGGACAGGTGCAGCTTCCGTTTGGCTCAACTTGAGCTGCTGTACTTCGCGCATAATTGAGGCCAATTGTTTCTGCATCTCAAACTGGTGCGTTACAGCGCTGGCCTCAACTCTCTTCGCACGGATTGATTTTTGTTGAGAGCTCTCCGCTAAAGTTTTGAATATTTCGTTTAGCTCTGCTGCAGTCTTTCGAGCTATGTTACCTCCTGCAGTGTTGTCCACCATAAATTGGGCAGTTTGCACTAACCCATCGTAGAAGTATTGCATTAACATCACGTTTGTCAGCTGATGTTGTGGACACTGGCGGAGGAGTTCTTGAAATCTTTCCCAAGCTTCATGTAAAGGCTCGTCCGATCCTTGGGTGAATTCCATGATTTGCATTCTAAGCTCCTGTGTCTTGTGGCTGGGATAATATTTAAGCATGAATTTCTTACAAGCTTCTCCCCAAGTGGTGATGGAGTTGGGCGGCAGAGTTAGCATCCACATCCTCGCTCGATCCTTAAGTGCATAGGGAAAGCACTTGAGCTTTAATTGGTCCTCCGTGAGATTCAGCAATCGAATGGTTTGCACTTGCGTGCAAAAATCACGCATGAATTGCAGGGCATCCTCACTCGGCATCCCGTGAAACACCGGCAGCAAACTTGAGTCATTTGGTTTGAGATTGTAGTTTCTCACGGCGGCAGGGACCACGATCGCTGAAGTGTTTGTGTTTCCAATTACAGGCCTGGTAAAGTCTCCCATGTATTCCATGTTTTGAGCCATCTCCTTCTTCTCCTCGTTTGTATTCTGCTCAGTGCTGAAATTAGTAGGGCTGGCCTGGTCTGCGCTGGAGTTGGCAGAGCTGGCCTGGGCTGCGCTGGCAGCGCTGAACTCGGCAGGGCTGGCAGCGCTGAATTCGGCAGGGCTGGCAGCGCTGAACTCGGCAGGGCTGGTAGTGCTGAACTCGGCAGCGCTGACAGCGGCAACGCTGAACTCAGCAGGGCTGGCAGCGCTGAACTCGGCAGGGCTGGCAGCGCTGAACTCGTCTGAACAAACACTAATAAACGGATCAAACGCACCGGCGAGAAAGAAAAGTAAAAACAAAACGTAAAGTAAAGAAAGCAATTAAAAACTGAAAAGAAAAGTGACACAACTAATCGCCTAAAACCTTCCCCGGCAACGGCGCCAAAATTTGACTCAACCTAGAACACCTCTAGTTTGACTTGCAATAGAACAAGGACATCCTAGTGATGGTAAGTTGACCCAGTGTCATCTCTCAAGGAAGATCTTAAAGGGCAATTAATTATATCACGAAAAAGCAGTAAACTTAATTAAGATTATTAAACTAAAACATGGAAAGTAAATTAACGTGAATTTAACTTAACTAGGCAAAAATGAATTATTAACTAATGCTTGTAATTTAAACTTAACTAAAAACTTAATCTTAAAATTATCTAGGCGTGAAACTATTAAACCCTAGGCAAGAATTAAATGAACTTAAAGTAAAGAATTAACTAGGCAAATTAAATTTAAATAACTTTAATTAAAATCTTCTAATCTAATCTAACTAGGCAGAAACTAAATTGCATAATTTAAAGAAAGCATCGTAAAAACGCATAAACTAAATTTGCAGAATTTAGAGAAAGCATAAGTAAAAGCAAATAAATAAACTTGATTAAAGAAATACCGTAAATTCGTCTCGAGAAGTAATCTGTCACGTAATCACAACTCTAAACGAAAACTAATCTAAAACATGAATTGAAAGAACATAAATCGAAACTAACTAAGAAAGCAATAAAAACCTAACTTTGGCTAACTAGGCGTGAACTCAAAATTAGGGCAAAAGACGTTCGTTCTTCAATGCAAAACAAAGCCCTATTTATAGACTTCTCCTCAAAAGTTCCCATCCAAAGCTGGACTCCTAAAGGCAATAGAATTGTGCAAGATAAGGTAACTCTAGCTGGCGTGCTCTTCAAGAAATCCCATCCTGGCGAGAATCATCAATTCTGCACGTTCAGCTCTAAAAAGGGCAGTGCAGAGCTGAAAGTCAGCTTTAGCAGTCAAGGCAGAGCTGGAAGTCAGCTCAGGAAATTTAGCTCTGGCGAAAGTAACTCTGCTCTGGAAGGCGAACTCTGGTGCGTCAGCTCGGGAAAGGTAGTCAGAGCTGAAAAGTCAGCTCTGGCGAGAAGGGCAGAGCTGGAAAGTCAGCTCTGGCGAGATGGGCAGAGCTGGAAAGTCAGCTCTGGCGAGATGGGCAGAGGTCGCAGCTCAGCTCTGGCGAGATGGGCAGAGCTCGCAGCTCAGCTCTGGCGAGATGGGCAGAGCTGAAAAGTCAGCTCTCGCAAGATGGGCAGAGCTCGCAGCTCAACTCTTGCGAAAGAGCTATGCTCGAAGCTCAGCTCTGACGATAGAGTTACGCTCGCAGCTCAGCTCTGGCGATAGAGCTATGCTCGCAGCTCAGCTCTGGCGATAGAGCTATGCTCGCATCTCAGCTCAACTCTGCAGCGCGGGCTTTCCAAATCAGCTCAGCTCTGGCGACAGAGCTATGCTCGCAGCTCAGCTCTGGCGACAGAGCTATGCTCGCAGCTCAGCTCAGCTCTGCGGTACGGTGCTGGGCTTGCAGCTCAGCTCTGCATTACAGTGCTGGGCTCGCAGCTCAGCTCTGCACACCAGAACACCCAAAAAATGCCAAATTCATCCAAATTCTCCAAAATTGCACTCTTCCATCAATAAAACCTAAATCTCCTGCAAAGCATAAAATAAACCATAAAACGCACCAATTTCTAGAAGATTTAACTCAAAACATGCTCATGCAAACCCTTAAAATTAGAACAATTAAGCATAAATCAATACCCTACAACCCTGTGGACGTAAATCTTTACGATCGAACGACGTAAATCTCGTGTTCTTTACTGCTTTCCGTTATAACTATTATTTTTGGACGCAACAATATATATATATATACTGTGGATGCGTCATTTTGTTAGATGAATATAGATCCTGGGTTCGAATCCTGAAGAGAGCAATTTTTTTTTTAGTGCATTAATTTTAAAAGCGAATGCATTAATTTTTACAGTGGATGCATTAGATTTGATGGTTCTCACGTTGTCACAAATAATGTAGTTCTCTCTAGAACCACACCATATATATATATATATATATATATATATGGGCAAATAGCGTCAAAATCCCCATACTTTCCCCGTTTTCGCATATTTCCCCTGACTTTTAAATTTCGCGATAGAATCCTTAACCGTTGATAAAATTCGCAATTTTCTCTTAATGAAGTTTCCGGCGACTAATTACAATGACGTGTCGCCTATGTGGCATTATTTTGCTGAGTCATTTAAGTAAGATTGTTGAGTCACTTAAATGAAACGAAAACGCTGTCGTTTTCCTCTCCAATTAATTAACTTGTCGAACACCCTCTCCACGCCCAGCCACCTCCCTCCTCCTCTGGCAGCCTACTGCCTCCGTCTCCCTCCGCCGTCGAAGACCGCCAACCGCCAGCAAAGCTCCCATCCATCTAGCTCTCTCACTCACATACAAACCACCATCTTCTCTTTTCTCTCCTCCATCTGGCGCTGTCTCTCTCCCTCTAGCGCTGCACTACCGTCGCCGCCTGACTGCACCATTGGTTGCCGCCTTTTCTCCGCGCACCCCGGTCAGCCAAGTCGCCGTCAACCGCTGCCGACGCCGCACAAGCTCACGCCCTAGCTGCTGCCCTCAGCCTGCCCGATGCGCAGCTGGACTCCAGCCGCTCGCAGCTCCCTCTCGTTCCTCATTCGAAGCTTCAAGGTATTGAAGCTTGGAGTCCATGGCTGCACATAACTCGGCCCTCGTGGCTGAAATTCCGCCAGGATGATGACGAGAAAGACTTGGATTTGGCTGAAGAAGAAGAACCCAAGAAGAATAACCCTAATTAGAGTAACAAATCAATTTTCTCCTAATTTTCTATGTTGGATTACATTTAAATCCCTAAAAAGGATAAAACGACGACGTTTCACGGTATTAACTAAGACGTACTAAAACTACGTCGCTTGCTACGTCGAAATTTAATCCTACATGTATTTTCGGGATCCATGTCAGCGTTGCTTAAACCGCCGGTCAATTTTAAGGGAGAAACGCGAACGGGATTTAAGTTCAAGGATTCTATCGCGAAATTTAAAAGTCAGGGGAAATATGCGAAAACGGGGAAAGTATGGGGATTTTGACGCTATTTGCCCTATATATTATGGGTGGGATCATGTAGTATCCACTCCCCTCATAGTATATAGGTCCAAATTTGGACCACACAATGGGGGCACGTGGCGCGCTAGGAGCGTGCCACATGGTAGCAGCCTCCCAATATCTTCCAAAGCCTTTCAAGGCAAAAAAACACAGAGGGGTAAAATAGTCATTTCGAAATATTTTTTTAAAATTAATTAATTTATTTATTTTTATCGAAAATCCATTATTTTTTCCCGCGGCCGTCGTCAAAATTATGCATATAATTGAACACCAATATGCATTAAAATATATCCAAATATGCATGACGCTGGATAGAAATATGCATGAGAAAGTATCAGTATGCAAAACATCTGGTGTCTCTTGCTGTTGAATAATGCTATGCATATTTGTGTGTAACGTTATGCACATTTCTGTTTTTCTTTATGTATATTTGTGTTGAACTATATGCATAGTACTATGCGACACCGTCAGGTAGCTCTCGCCGCTAGTCACTTGACGGGTCACATCTGATACTTTCTAATGTATATTTCTATCTAGCGTCATGCATATTTATGTTTACCTTTATACATTTTGGTGTTCAGTTATATGCATAATTTTGACGACGGCAGCGAGAAAAAAAAATGATTTTTCGGTAAAAAAATAAATTGAAATGACTATTTTACTCCTCCGTGTTTTTTACCTTAGAAGGTTTTGGAAGGACCTGGGAGGCTGTTGCCATGTGACGCGCTCCTAGCGCGCCACGTGGCCCTCATTTTTGGAAGACCGCTAGATACTATTTACTATTATAAGGAAGTGAATCTACATGATCCACTCCATATATATATATATATATATATATATATATATATATATATATATAGGGGAGGGCTAAAATAAAAACACTTCTTAAAATATAAAATATAAACAATTTTCAGCCCTTAGATCATCAAGATCTACGGTTGATTCGTAACCTTGTTGGATGAATTCGTGGTCCTGGGTTCGAATCCCAAAGGTAGCAAAAATTTATTTTTCACAATTCGTAACCATGTTGGATGAAATCGTAACCCTATTGAATAAAATTCGTACGTTAAAAAACGTTTATATTTATATTTTAAGAAATATTTTCACTGTAGCCCTCCCATATATATATATATTACTTCCCTTCTACTATCACCAATTTGGCACTGATACCACTAGGCGTGGTATCTAAAATTCCTAATTAGGAATTGATATTATCATAGTGATATAAAATTTGTTTAATAATTTAAGCAAACAATATTTATGCAGCAGACAAATATGAGCCTTGATATTCAAAGGCTTTTAGGCTTTGTTTAGCTTTATTTAATTTATAATTAAAAATTTCGTATCTAGCAAAATCGTCAAGTTCTGGATTTTTCAGAACACTTTCAAGATAGTTTATAATATATATATATATATATATATATATATATATATAGGGTTGAGTTATACTAAGAATGCTACATTTCGTAAGAAATAAGAATATTGCATAAGTCAGTATATAATGTTGCATAAACTGTTTATAATGACTGCATAACGAAATTAAATTAATTGCTCCCTCCAAGATTCGAACCCTGGTAAAAATTCACCCCCTCTAAATAAATATCAACCATAGAATTTCAAAATCCAACGTTACATATTCATTCTCATTTGATTTTCTCTCTCTTTCTCTCTGTCTCTCTCCTATATATATATATATATATATATATATATATATATATATATATATATAGTGGGGCGCGCTCCAGTGAGACCCCCTATTTTTCGTGAGACACCGAGTACAATGAATAAGACATATATACTGATGAACAAGGAAGTATAGACAATATATACTGATAAATAACGAAATTTAAAAAATTGGTAATGAATAAGAAATATGTACTGATGAACAATGCAGTATATACTGATGAATAACGAAATTTTAAATATTTCGCTCTCTCCAAGATTCGAACCATGGGAGAAAATTTCTCCCTCTAGATGCAATATCAGCCATAAGATTGATAAAATAAACGCACGAGATCGTGTCTAAGGTCTCACTAAAAATAGGGGGTCTCATTGGAGCGTTCCCCTATATATAGTTAATTATAGTTTCTATCTCAATCTCTTTTATTTATTTTTTAAAATTTATCTCAACCTTTACAAAATACCAATTTTGTTAAATAATAAAACATAATTAAATAAATAATTCATTCATTAATTACTTGCAATGGATTTAGCAAAACAGAATATGAGAACTCGAGAATATGCAATGTAAAGTATCCGTCTCTTGTAATATACAGTGATCTCCCTTTACAATTTACGGAGACAAACTATTTATAAGATGCAAAGAATAGGAGCATTTTAGTATCTTCTTATGGACTTTTTTTCAGTTCATTAGACAGGTACTCTTTTTCCGTCTTAATGTTTTTTCCACCGAGTTTTCATTGAGATAATTTTAGTGAGGCTTGACCCTTAGTCTGCATCTTATGCTCTTAAGAAATTTCTTAGGTTTCTTCCCAACTTCTTCTTCCTCATTCTGCTATTTTTTTTCCTTTTTTTTCTTCGTCAATAAAGTCGCATTTATACGATTAAATTTAAATTTATCGAAATTTGAATTAGGTCCATACATTAGATGACATCGACCTCAATTATACTCCGTAATTTAAAATTCAAAGACAAACAAAACAAAATTTTTACAGCGTACTATAAATACATGCAATGCATATAAAAAGCAATAATTAAATGTTTTTAATAATGACATGCCAAATACAAAATTTCCTGGAAAAAATAACATGGCAGGGTGATGAAGCCGTCGTTTAGCTTCGCGCAAATAAAGTCATGTGTCTATAGCTATACTAGCTAGCAGTAAGTCTAGGGTCGAATCCACATGGAATTGATTGTTGTTGGTTATGTTGTGGTACTTGATTTGCCCCTTGATGGTGATTATTGTCATATCTTAGGTTCTCATGATGTCTCCACCCTTAGTTGTTGTATTGCTGTCTTTATGGCTCGAAGAGTTTCTGACCATTTTCTGTATTACCTCCTCCCGGTTGTTCCAAAAAGTTGAGGACACTCATTAGTTGCATGGTTGTGTACCATACAAAGTTGGCATGCTTTCACTGGCTTCTTTATGCTCAGAACCAGACTGCTCATGAACTTCTCCAAGGTGGTGCATAGTTTGTCGATCTTGTCATCTTGGGCAGAAGATGTGGGTGCTGGAGATACCCTCACGATCGTGCCTTCCTCATCTCTGGATTCCTCCGCCATCTCAGAATTCATCCTGAATGCCTCTATTGCTGATTTGTTCAGGATGGACCCTCTACATGCAGCATGCAACCATTGTTGTCTTGCCTCTGAAGTCCTCCTATGAAGTACAGGATAAGATCATGCATTTGGCTAGCATCTGCTTGAACCTTCCTTTATAGCCATATAAGATCTCTTCTACACCATCTTGATGTTGCTTATCCTCGTCCTCAAGTTCTGAATTCGGGTGGCTGGAAAGTGTTTCTCCAATAATTTCTGTTGCAATTGTTTCCATGTTGTGATACTCCCATCGGGCAAATCATACAACCATTTCATCGCTCCATTTTGTAGAGAGAATGAAAAAATAAAGAGTCGGATGTACTCTGTAAGAGTAGGGGTTGCAGTGCGTATTATGCCACAAGCCATTTCAAAATTCTAAAGGTGTCTTTAGGGATCCCCTCTGGGCATATCACTAAATTTGGGCAATATTTGGATCAGTGTTTGCTTCAGCTCCCAATTTCCAGTGATCTCGGGCAACACAATGGTCAGAGGTTCAGATTGTTTGGGAACATCATGTCCCTCAAGATCCTTTCACCTTGATCATGTACTCCCATGATTACTTCTCTATTTCGGTTTGCTCGTGCCTCTTTCCAATTACTGGCACTATAAATTTCCTGGCAACGACGCCAATTTGATGAAGCTGTCATTTAACTTCGCGCAAATAAAGTCTTGTGCCCATAGCTATACTAGCTAGCATTTAGTTCAGGATCATATCCACAAGGGAACTGTGTAATCTCTTCGGTCAAGGTTTCACTAAAAAGGGTTTTGATTTTGGTTTCTTGCTCGGACTACTCTTGTGGGCAAAACAATAAAGTAAACTAAACTGAAATAAAAACGTAGACTGGTCAAATGACAAAATAAATCAGAATTGGACTTGACTAATTAAACATGAACTTCACTCGATCATAGGTTCAAATATATTTACCACATACATATATAAATCGGTTATAGGCATAAGACAATAACACCCCCAATTATCACGCGTCACGCACGCTACAGCCCCATGCCAATCTTTCCTTTCAGTGTATAAGCCCATAAATTATCAGTTAATGGGTTTATCTATTTTGATCAAAAGCTCTCCCTACGTTGGCCTCTCGCTTGAAAGAGTTATGCCCAAAATACATTAAGATTTAGAAAAATCCAGTTCGACTCTTACATGGAATTAACCATTAATCGCGACTCCAACACCAGTTGTACTCTTCGAAGGTCTAAATTCCTTTCACCTTGTACCCAAATGTTACTCGTGGTCGGAACCCCTTAATTGATTAGTGATCAGTTAATTAATCAAGTTGCCCAAACCGTATCAAACCTAGTGTATCAAGAACATACTCAAGCAATCATTATGCCCATTTAGACCTCTCGAGTTTAAGTGTTCATGCTTAATTCATCTCGCTCAAATCAGATTAAACAACTTAACTAGACATAAATGAAATAAACAAGGAAAAATAAGTAAAACAAATCATGATGAAATAAAAAGAAAATTTACTGAAATCAAAGAGTATTTACAACCAAAAGTGCTGAATAAAACATAAACTGAAATGTAAAATGTTTTAAGCCAATAGATGGGCGTAGCTTGCTTCCCACACTAAACTTCAACCTGCAGCACAGCCGGAATGCTCATTGAATGGATTACCATCGGGCATGAAGCCTTCAGGTATTAATAGACCGATCATGGTTTGGGAAGCCTCAGCCCAAAGGAGAGTCAGCTGGAACGAGGAGTCTTCACAATACATCCAAATCTTTAGGCCTAATCTTTGCATATACGCTCCTTGTGGATAGGGTAATGGTTTAACTCTATCGGCCTGTTCATGGATGCCCATATCAAATGTCTATACGTCAGTCTTACTTCATCTGACTGCTGTGCTGTCTTCTGCCCACATCCTTCTTTCGATGCTATTGGATCTTATGCAGTATTTATGGGCAAAGGTTCGGTCCACTTGGCCACCTTCACTTTAGACTCTTAGTCTTCAAATTCGGTTGCTTCGTGCCCCAGAACACCTTTGTTTCATGTCCATGCCTCTCTCACGGGATGCAGCAGCATTATGCCTTACCTGCACCATATGCCCAAGAAGCAGGTTGTCTCTAGAACTATGCCCTCCCAGGCACAAGACACAAACTAAAACAAAGAAAAAACGAGTCTATCTAGACCTAAGCAGACAGAAATCACGAGCACAAACATGAGCTCATCACACGCACACACTTTAGATATGATTGTCCTCAAGCGTTCACATGAAATTATGCCCAACTGACAGACTCAAACAAAAACAAAAACAAAAATAGACAAGACACAAGGGATAGCACGACCTAAAATGCAAACAAGAAAATGCAAGATAAATAACTAAGCAAAATGTGCAACAATTTATAAGTTATGCCATCAGTTGAGTCAAGAAGGAGCTTATGAGCGTAAGGATGTTCCTCTCCATCACTCATTCTCTCAAGTGTTTTGGGACGTGTTTACGCTCAAGAAAACTTGTCAGGTTTGGCCATAGGATTGCCTATCCTCTATTGTCTCCCCCTTAAGTCAAAGTATTAGATGCATCTCATTAGGTCTTTTAGGGGTTGTAATGTGGCTTCAAGAATAAGGTTGAAATATTTTGGCTCGAGGCTAAGGTCAAAATGGACTACAATCTGGGCAAAGTATTCCCCAGATCAATATGATCTGTGCATATTCTTGCGGGCCTAAGCAATTTCCCCAGGACTTACAACATATATTTTCATTTTTCTCTTATCCTTTATTCTTTTCTGGACTTTTCTTAAGTTGGGATTAGATGTCCTATTTTTACAATTTTCGCACTTGTCCTGTCCATAAGATCCGCTACACTATCACCTATTCATTTTGCCCTTAGTTTATTTGACCGGGTAAGCTAAAATCTAGGCAAAATTTTAAAGTGAATTCAAAGAATTTTTAAGCTTAAAAGGGTTAACAAGTGATAGATTTATGGTTGGTCATTTGGGTTCTGTGGGCTTAAGAAAGAATTACTTAAATCATATAATGCATCTAACCTATGTACACAAGGTTCGATCAAGAGTCAAGGCAAGTTCTAGTTTTTTCCTAACTAAGATGTCTATATACACACTAGAAAGAAAAGTCGTTATGAGCATAATACAGCAATGTAAGCTCAAAACCTCACGGTTATACCCGTAGCCTCATCCATCGTCTTTAACTACATACGACATACTTTGAATTTGAACCCTAGACTACTTGCACATAAAAACTCAAAAACAAATCCTACTTATTTGATCGGAAAAATGGCATGCTCCAACACACAAATGAAAACAAACACATAAAAAAAACTTGGGTCTTCCCTCCACTCACACACTTTGCCTTAGGCAAAGGGTGCGAGAAAGAGGATTACCCAGAACATAAAAGAAATAATGCTCGGTCCCCACACACACACGCTTTGCTTTGGGCAAAGTGGGTGTGTAGAGGGGGTCGAAAGACAAACTAAAGAAAAAAAAAAACTAAATTGACTCGGCCAAAGTCTTGGATGTCCATACCGTGCATTTTACTTGGGCAAAATATAGGTGAGGGAAAAAGGGCTATCGTTCCCTTAACCTTGACCAAACAAGATGACAAAAAAAAAAAAAAACCGAACAGAAAAAATAACAACTAAAAACAAAGAAAGACACAAAACTAAAATCGACTAAAACCTAGGGAGGGACATGCTTAAGAAAATGGTTCATGGGGATATCTGAATCCTTGGTGTGCAAAGTAGGAAAACAACGGCTTATAGGTTTCGTCGATCATAGCTTCCATTATGCCCAAACGACCGTCTTCTTCTTTATCATTCGGAGAGAAGCGTCCTTCCGACATCTCTTTCCCCTTGGTGCTGGGGATAAGAGGTTGGCTTTCTGCCGCCTGTATTTCTCGTTTATCTGGGGTGGTAAATTTGGTAATCCTGTCCTCAACCTTCACGTCCTTCATCCTCACCAGGCTCTCAATGTTTAGGATCTCCGGAGCCAGCTCCGTGTTACCCTCAGCGATCTCAATGTCATAAACCTTTGCAAACACTATGGTGAAGTGAATGCTCGAAAGCTGCTACATGGGCTTGCTCACGATGGAGCCTATGTGGTCGATCAGAAAGGCTCTGAAGTTGAGATTCACATTTTTTTTCATGCACCAAAGAATGTATAGGTCTTTGTAGGACATAGCATTGCCGCTATCAATCTTCCAGAACATCTCATAGGCTAGGACCCTGAGGGCAGGGTCCTGGATCTTGTTCCCTTTTGTCTTCTGCGACCTGAATGCTCCCCCATTTCCTATGTTTGCCCACATCAGATCCCATTCTCCAGGCACGAACATTGGCACTTTTTTCTTTGCATCCTTGTATTTCTTCTTATGCAAATCCCTAAGCCTAACCATGGCCAGAATCTGATTTAGGTCGTTGAGGTTGACCTCCATGAGCTCGTCCTTGCGTTAAAAGCTTATGCCCAATGGACCGAATGAAGGGTCGATGTCGGGCTTAATGTGTTCGAAAACTTCTCTCACCACCTCCAAATACGCCGTGCCTGGCCAATCCAGAAAGTGTGCCCATCCTATGGCATCAAAGTACTCCCTCACCGCCCTATCCACGCCCAAGCGGGCGAGAGACGGGAAATTGGAATCTTGGGCATGGTGATCTCCTTCTAGGTGACTCCCTCAACCTGCTTCTTCTTCATTTTTTCGGCAGACGCTGGTGCTCCCTTGATCATCCTGATGGGCGTGGGTGCCATCAGTTTCTTCTCCTTTTTATGGGGCATCTCTTTCTCGTCGTCTTTCTCCGAATCTCCATGTTCTTCCTGCGTGACTGAACCAGAGTGTTCATTCTTCTTCCTCAATGAATTTTCCGCCAGCATGGCCGTTTTTTCAGCAGCCAACTTCTTCCTTTTGGTTGAAGTTGGAGGTTGCTTTCTTTTTGTGGATTGCTCGCCTGTTTGCATGGTGGTGGTCTCCGGCTGTTCTCATTCATCCTCGCCTCTAGTCGACGTCTTCTGCTCCAGCAACGAAGGGTTCTCGATTTCCATCGTCAGTTGCTCGATCTCTTCTTGGTTCACAGGAGAAGGGCTCTCGGGTATGGTGAATTTGGATTGAGGGTTGGATGTGCTCTCCATTGTAGTGGGCGTTGGAGGTTTGGTTTTTTCTTTGGCTTAGAGCAGGGTGTTTCTTCTCCGGTGAGGTCAATTTTGATTTCGTCGAGTAATCCTCTCAGCTTATTTCTGGGGCGTGTGAAAACCATGACCGTTGAAAAGAGGGGTTTTTGTATGAGAGGGGTGAATTTTTCAAGTGTGGAATATGGAAAGTTGCAGAGTGAGAGGGGTAGTGACGTAGTGGGTAGGTGGTTAGGGTTTCGAGTACACCCCTAACAACCGTCTGGTGATGTGACATGTGTGTCAGGTGGTGCTCCCGATGGCTTGCCCAGAGAACTTTTCTGCCTGCGAAATGTTCACAATTCCTCAATTTTCTTGTAAATTGATCTCCTGCCCTAGAAAACCCTACGTAAAAGGACAAAACTCGACGCGCGGGAAAAATCAAACTCGCCTACACGATGTGGGCAAAACAGACCAACTATAAAAAAAACAAACAAAACGAAATAAAACCAGGTTACCTCCTGGCTAGTGCCCTATTTATCGTCATAGGCATGACATGTTACCTCTCTTTCAATAGTCATCTTCAATGAGAAGCTCATTCATCTCCTCCATATCACTTGGTGTAATACCCCATTTCCTCGAGCTAAGTTTAGAATAATTTTGAACTTAGATTTAAGATGATTCACGCCGGATTGAGAAAAAGAATTTATTTAATTCCAACAAAAATGATTTGCGAAAGCATTTGTAAATTTTCAAGTTATTTAAATTTTATTTTGTGCATTGCATATTAATTTAAATATGAGTATGATTCCTCTGGCGAGTATGATTCCTCTGCCGAGTATGATTCCTCTAGCGAGTATGATTCCTCTGCCGAGTGTGATTCCTCTGGCGAGTATGATTCCTCTGGCGAGTATGATTCCTCTGCCGAGTGTGATTCCTATGGCGAGTATGATTCCTCTGCCGAGTGTGATTCCTCTGGCTAGTATGATTCCTCAGCCGAGTATGATTCCTCTGGCGAGTATGATTCCTCTGCCGAGTGTGATTCCTCTGGCGAGTATGATTCCTCTGGCGAGTATGATTCCTCTGCCGAGTGTGATTCCTCTGGCGAGTATGATTCCTCTGCCGAGTGTGACTCCTCTGGCGAAAGCTATCTCGCTGCTCCCCGTGATTCCCCTGGTAAAGTCATTCCCCTGTTCCGCATATATTACTCCTCATCAATGTCCAAGCCCATTAAGCCCAAATCAATTCACTAATCCTTGAGCCCAAATCAACCCACTAAACATCAAGATATTTTGTTAATTTTGATTAAGCAAGTGAGATATTTTGTTAATCCTGATTAAGCAAGTGTGGAGAGGGTGACTCCACGTTTCATTTACTATTTTCATTATCCCTTCTTAAGGAAGACAACCTATTTCCTCTAAATTTACTTCACCCTTCTCGGCACATTCATTATCCCTTCTTTAAGAAGTTAAACCATCAACTCCTCATTCAAGCAACAACAAGAACGAATCTCAACCGAAACCACTTAAGGTTCCCTCTTGAGCCCTTATCTCATTTACTCAACTGTAAATTCAAGCATATCAATGGTGTCATTCCAGTAAACCAACATACCAGTATAAGTTTTTGCAAGAAATTGTAAAGATGCGAACTTTATTCATATGCATACACTCTGTTCGTATATAATTTTACAAGCATGTTTATTTTTTTAAAAAAGAAGGAAGAAAGGTTGAGTCTTGAACTTGGTTTGTGTTTGCTGTCGAGTCGAGAGTCGAGGGAGACAGGGCACAGCGGCTGTGCCGCTGCTGCCCGGCCACGGTTGGAGAGAAAGAGGTGGGCTGGACTGGGTTGAGTTGCGTCGAGGTCAGGACGGCGGCGGCCTGGGGGTCGTCGGCCATCGGGAACAGGGGCTGGGGCGGTGATTGAGCTTTCAAAGGGAGGCTAGGGCGCGGCGACCCTGCCGCTGTCGCTCGGCCACGGACGGGGGGGAGAGAGAGGGAGTCGCAGTCGGCGGCAGCTTGCTGCTGCAGTCGCCGGAAATGGGCCAAGAGAGGGAGAGGCCGAGGGAGGCGGCGGCGTTTTCGTCGTCGCCGAGGAGGAGAGAGAACAGGGGGAGTGACGGGGGTTCGAGGGAGAGGTGTTCTGGAGCGGCGCTCGTCGCCGGGGGTGGTGGCACGCGGCCGTGAGTCCGATAGAGAGAGAGAGACTGAAGCGTGTGTGTTGTGCGTGACTGATGAAAGGGAAGAAGGAGGAAAAGGTTGGGTGTTGGGCTAGGGCTGAAGTTAGTTGGGCCGATTTTTGCTTGAGTTTGGGCCGAGTCAGTTGGGCCGTTTTTCTTTAATTCAGCTGGGCCCTTATTTAAATATCCTTTGGGTCAGTTTTATTTTAAAGACTTTGGGCTGCCCTATTTTAATTAATTGAACTATTAATTAGTTTGATTAATTATTTTCAAAGACTAGTTTTCATAATAATATCATATTATTATTATGTGCATATTTTAAGTAATTACTTACTATATGCTAAGCATGACATGAAATTGCATTTTTATTTTGCAATAAAAGTATTTATGATTTAATTGGTTTTATTTATAATTCCAATTATTAAAGAAAGATGAGTAAGAATATTGTTGGTGTTCTTAACTCAAGAGAAATGTTTTCGATTATTTATTCATTAAATTTTGAAAACCCGGCTAAGTGAATCATAGAATGTTAAGCACTTCACCACGACTTAAGATTAGATTCAAGGAGACCTATTGAGAATAGATTTCTTGTAGGCTTTGAACGTCAGGAGGATTAACACTGCTTTTCTGATTCAGAGATAAGGTTAAACGACAGGCTTTGCCTATTCAGGTGGGCTTACTTTCCAAATGTATAAAGTATGATTGAGTTATTAAGCTCTAAATGTTTCAATGAAATGCAAATTATTTATTCAATGAAATGCAAACTGTTTATCAAATAAAATGTTTATGTGCACTCTGCTCTGTTTAAGGCTCGCCACAACGAATCAATTGAGGTTCTCTTATGGCCTAACACGTTATTTGAGAATTGTGTACACTCGTTAGCTGACTCGGTGGGTTGATCTCCATCGGGCACTAACTAAGAGGCGTTATAAGGGTGCTTGCTGGATGTGTTCCGAAGCATGTAATGTAAGGGCCTGCCTGGGTAGCATCCCGAGGTCAAAAGTAAACTTGTCTGGGTTACGCCCTCAGTTCAAGTAAATGGGAGAAACGGATCCGTCGGTGGCTAAAAGGTCTGGGATCACAGCGAGTAACAGAAAGGGAGTGTGACATGTGCGCACAAATGAAAGAAATGTTTTAACATGCTTAGAAGTTCTTTCAATTTAAAACCTTCTAAGTCATGTCAAGTATAATTGGATAAACTGCTCTTTACGAAAATATGAAATGTTTCAGAAAATGCATGCCCACTAAGTACATTAGTACTTAGCCCAAAATTACTTTCAAATGTTTTCAAGTTGGCTGGCTGGTGCTGACGGGACGGAGCTGAGGCTAGGGTTAAATTCCTATTTTAGACTTCCGTTGTAGCAATCACTCATATCCGTCTTTTGTTATCCCAACTTAAGATCTTCATGTAAAATTTCAAACGATATACTTGACCGAGCTTAGACTCTTCACTACTGAATTTATGTAATGAATGTCGGTTGTCAGAAGCATGAAACAAAACTTGTGATCCAAAGGGGCATAACCCGAATTTCAAATCCTATTTCGGTTATAACAAGGTTTTTCCCTTGTTTATTTCTATGAATTAGTTGCACCTCGATTATATTTATTCATTCAAGAATTGGGGTGTGACACTTGGCTTATGCCCATAATACGCCTTCAGTCGCTGCCCATTTACTTTAAAAAAATTTCCTGTCTTTGGGTTTTTTACTTCCACCTCTCCATTTGGGAATTGAGCCTGCATTTCAAATGGTCCTGCCCACTTGGTTCCTAATTTTCCAGTTCAAAATTTGAAACGCGTCTGGTACAGACTTCTTGCTCATAACCGAACTATCATCATGGGTTTTCTTCATCCTTTTCTTGTACAAGACTGCATTGTCATAAGCCTATCGCCTAATCTCCTCAAGCTCCTAGATCTCTGATTTTCTTGCTTGCCCAGCTTCATCCCAATTGAAGTTCATCTTGTTGATCACCCAGAAAGCCTGTGTTCAAGCTCCACAGGCAAATGATACATTTTACCGAAAATCATTCTGTAAAGGGACATTCCAAATGGTGTCTTGTATGTCGTCCTGTATGGCCATAAGGCATCATCCAGTCGCATATAGGGTTTAGTATGATAAACTTTATGAGCTCATTGACGGAATATCATCATCTTTAACGGACACAGTTTCCCGATAAAATTAACTGAGCATCACGTGCGAATTGTGATTACCCAATATGCAAAGCATATTGAGTTTCTATAAAAACTCTCACCCATGATAAGTCAAAATAATGTACAGGCACTCGCGCACACCCATAAAATCTATCAGGATTTCTATCAATAAGTTCTCGAGTCCTTAATTCTCATTCAAGGTCAAAGAAAGAAGAACATGCCTCTCAGCGATCCTTTTAATACATTATAAAAGTATTAGTATAAACAAATAGTCAAGACAAGCTATTCAACTATTTAGACTACAAATTAAACCAGTAATTCATTCGCAGTTACTTCAACCTTGAAAGCTGTTTATAGCTCAGGAGACACCGATTATATGGTCTTCTATAATTTACAACACACCATATAATCTATAACGTTAGGATAATGACACAATATTAAATGCAATTATGTAATTACTTCAGATAAGAGAAAAGTAGCAGAAATCTTATAGGATATTGTATACAAGCAATAAAACTTTGCTTTCATTATACACTCCTTCAATTTATTCTTGTAAAATTACGTGGACACATTCACGAATAACTAAAAATAATTGGCAGAATATTGGTTCTATATAAAAAAAAATTTATAATATGAGTAATTTACAAATAAACAATGTTTGACTCTTTTGCATATTTGACGCACCTAAACCTAGAAACAAAACTATAATTTTAAGAATGAACGAGCGAGATTAGACATATATTTTCTAAAATAAGTTTAAACAGACAAAATTACATTTTTATACATAAAAAATAGGAAAAATACTATTGGAAAATTTCTTCATTTTGAAGATGTTAAAATCCAACAATAACAAAGCCCTCATAATGGTCAAACTAGTTGATGATTCAGGAAGTTCCCAGCTAGAGTGCAATCTAAGTTAAAGTAAAAAGACTTAGAGAAATTCTATGAAGAAGTCAACGTCTGCTAGAAATTCCATCTGAAGAGAATATCCAGGTGAAGAAGGAGCCCCAGTTGAAGAAGGAGTTCCAGCTGAAGTGAAAATCCAACTCAAGAGGAGATCCCTGATGAGGATATCTTCTTCAGACTTAGTAAGTTTGTTTATTAGAGTTTTGATTTAAACTGAACTCTTACTAAACCGATAAGATAGAAAAAGAGATTTTTATAAAGTGATTTTCAAACCGTCAAATTCCGCATATACTCAGTTATCAGTCTAGCTGAAAAACAGTTAGGAAGATTGATAACTAATCAACTAGTGTGAGCAAGTTTATCTGAAAACTAATCATTCTATATATCCGTTAGCTAATTGGAATTAACTTCAACTGACTCATTATGAGTTGAACCTATTTCTTAGATACAACTCTGATCAAACAACTATGTACTCGCCCGGGACCAACAAAAATACATAATCCAACCTAAATATAACATTAATAACAAAATTTGTCAGACGATGCCCGAGGCATGCCTGGGATTGGCTCCACCCCTACCTAAAACCATTTTTGTTTGGTGAACTTTGTTTTATGTACGGTGATATCAAAAGGTGGTGATATTAATAACATGTTTTAAATATTATTTTTAATACTTAACTTTAATTTAGTTATAGTAATGATAATATATTGTTTTTTCTCCTTGTTGAGAACCCTAGTTTTTTCTCCTTGTTGAGAACCCTTGTTTTTCCGTCTCTTCCTTTGTGTTTTCCGTTTCTCTTGTTTCCCTATGGAAGATCAAATGGTCGGCCTCACCCTCTCTAATGAAGATGACGAACTATTGCTCGATGATGCTGTTACCGGGGAGTCTTCTGTGGACGTCGATCTTTGTCTGGTGGGGAAGTTCATTACGGATCAACCGATCAATTTCAATTTAATGTGTAGCCGTTTAGCCAGTATTTGGCGTCCGGGAAAAGGCGTCTTTATGAAAGATATTGGTGAAGGAAGATATATATTCCAATTCTTCCATGAAGTGGATCTGATGAGAGTCCATGAAGGGGGTCCTTGGTCATTTGGAAATTTCCCCCTTATACTTCACAGGCTTAAGCGTGGAGAATTTCCACTTAATGTGCCTCTGGACACGCTTCCATTCTGGATTCAAGTCCATGATTTGCCGGCGGGTTATCTCACGGAAGGAGTTGGCCGTCTTCTAGGTAACTTCATCGGGACTTTTATGGAATACGATAGTACAAATTCTGTGGGGGTTTGGCGTCAGTTTATGAGAATTCGTGTGGGGGTTCGCGTGGCTGATCCACTTAAAAGATTCAAGAAGCTTAAAAGTAAAGATGGCTCATCGTTTGTTGTGAACTTTAAGTACGAGCGACTCAATGTTTTCTGTTTTCTTTGTGGTCGTCTTGGTCACTCGGAATATTTCTGTGAGCTTATGTTCAACTCGACCTCAAAAACTGCTGTACGTGAATGGGGAGTAGGACTCAAAGCGGCAGATCGGAGGGGAATGAATCTTGCCGGAGATCGCTGGTTGAGGAATGAGGATGCTAGTGTAAACCCTAGTACGGAGGCGGCGGCTACTAGGGTTTCAAACGCGCCGTCTGGTTCGGATTCGAAACGTAAGATGCATGAGAATCGGGAATTGATTGTTGTCAACAGTAACTCCCATATTTCTCGGGATTTGATCCCCCATAATGCTCAACGAAACGTTTTGCAAGAGATCAGTCATATGGCCAACAGAGATTCTATACAGGCTAATGATATCTCTATGGATAATCTCACTGGTGTTGAAGAAAGAAAGCGGCGACGCGGCGCCAATCCCGCGAACATGCCTCCACACTCCACATCTGATGCTTTTCCTATAGGTCTTTCCGAGGATGGTGCAGATGCTCAACTTTATTTAACGGCGGGCTCCGGATCCGGGGCCGGTCGAGCACAATGAATGCTCTAAGTTGGAATTGTAGGGGGCTCGGTCAACCTCATGCAATTCCTACTATCATTGAACTCAATAGAGTTCATAGACCAAGTGTTATTTTTCTTTGTGAAACTCTCTCTCACAGTGTTCGTTTGGAAGAAGTTAAAGCTCGTCTCCACTTTGATGGTTGTTTTTCTGTTGATAGTATTGGCAGGAGTGGTGGCCTTTGTATGATGTGGAAGAATTCTGAGAATTGCTCCATTCTTGGATATTCACGTAATCACATTGATCTTTGCATTAAAGACGCCAATGGAGAATGGCGTTTAACTGGGTATTATGGCTTTCCCGAGAGAAGCAAGCGGCGTGATTCTTGGGCACTCCTCCGGCATCTAGCTGGTATCAGTAACCTCCCGTGGCTGATTATGGGAGACTTTAATGACCTTCTGGACCCGGGAGATAAGCGAGGCCTGGTGGATCATCCCAACTGGCTTTTTTCTGGTTTCCGGGCTGCGGTTCTCGACTGTGGCCTCTCCGATATTCCTCTTCATGGCTATCCTTTCACCTGGTCTCGTGGGCTTGGGCCAGATAATTTTGTAGAGGAGAGGTTGGACCGTGGTATGGCTACTCAACATTGGAAAAATCTTTTTCCAAATGCCATGCTAACCTCGCTGCAGGCTCCTATCTCAGACCACTCACCTATTTTTCTGAACAGTAATGGTTCTTCTTTTTCGCCTACTCTTCGTCGTTTTAGGTTTGAAAACAATTGGTGTTTGGAACCGGAGTTTCCCAATGTTGTTCGGGACTGTTGGACTAATCTCAACGGTATTCAAATCACGGAGCGACTAGTGGCTGTTTCTGATGCTATCTCTATTTGGGCCTCGCATCTGCGAGTTAATGATCGTACTAGGAAGGCTCAAATTCAGAAACGAATATCTGCCCTTCAAGGTCAGAGAGACTCTAACTCCATGCGACAACTCCAATGTGCTCGTAAAGAGCTTGCGGATCTTTTTCTCAAGGATGAAATGCATTGGAAGCAAAGGGCGAAGCAACATTGGCTTAAAGACGGGGACAGCAATACAAAGTTTTTTCATGCCATGGCTTCCGCCCGGAGGAAAACTAATACTATTGGACGTCTTCAAAAGGAGGATGGGAGTTGGGCTACGTCCAAAGAGGAGATTCAGACGACGGCTAAGCTCTATTTTGAAGCCTTATTTGATGACTCTAATGGGCATATGGATTTTCATCGGGCACTGGATCGCCTTGAGCCAAGCATCAATAATGAAATGAACGAGGTACTCATCCGTCCTTTTCATCCCGATGAGTTTAAGCATGCTGTTAAGCAGATGCATCCGGATAAGTCGCCGGGCCCAGATGGGTTTAATCCCAAATTCTTTCAAAAATTTTGGCATGTGATTGGTGCTGAAGTGTTTCATAGTTGTTCTTCCTGGTTGGAGCGTGGTTCTTTTCCTCAAAACCTGAGCCATACTCTGATATCACTCATTCCCAAGTTTTCATCTCCGAAAAATATGAAGGAATTACGGCCCATCGCTCTCTGCAATGTGTTATACAAGATTGTGTCTAAGGTGCTCTGTAATAGGCTAAAAGGGGTCCTTCCTCAACTCATTGATCGTGCCCAATCGGCCTTTGTTGAAGGTCGACTCATCCAAGATAATATTTTGATCGCTTTTGAGGCCATTCATACTATGAAAAGAAAGACGAGGGGTAAGTATGGTTCTATAGCTTTGAAGATTGATATTAGTAAAGCTTATGATCGGGTGGATTGGAGTTATTTCGATGCCGTTCTTAGGCGTCTTGGTTTCTGTGACAAATGGCGTGAATGGATGAATATGTGTGTTCGCTCTGTTACTTACGACATCCTTGTGAATGGTGTCACTGTTGGGCCTATCTTTCCGGGAAGAGGGCTTCGTCAAGGCGACCCTCTCTCCCCCTATCTCTTTATACTTTGTGCTGAAGGTCTCTCAGCTCTGGTTCGTCATGAATCTGACCGTGGCAATCTGCATGGTATTCAGATTGGTAGAGGTGGGCCTTCTATTTCCCATCTCATGTTCGCAGATGATTGCCTCTTTTTCTGCCGGGCTTCTGTTCAAGAATGCATCACTCTTAAGCGTGTGCTTGGCGATTATGAGGCTGCCCCGGGACAAGCTATAAATTTCCAGAAATTGGGGATTTTTTTCAGCTCGAACGTTAGTGAGGCAGATCGGATTGCGATCACGTCTACTCTTGGGGTCAGCACCCCGCTGAATACCGGACGCTATCTGGGTTTACCTTCGTTGATTGGTCGTAACAAGAGGGACATCTTTAAGTATCTTCGAGATAGGATGTGGAATCGCGTTGAGGGTTGGAATGGGAAGAAGCTGTCTAAAGCAGGTAAAGAGATTCTGATCAAAGGAGTGGCTCAGGCAATCCCGTCTTTTTGCATGGCTACTTTCGCCCTCCCGGTCAGTTTGACGGATGAGCTGGAAAGGATGATGAACTCCTTTTGGTGGGGCAATAAGGGTGGTAATGGTAAAGGGATCAATTGGATGCGATGGGAAAGATTATGTGTGGATAAAAAGCTAGGGGGTTTGGGTTTTAGGAGCCTCCAACTTCTGAACATCGCTATGCTAGGTAAAACTGGTTGGCGGCTCATCGAGGATACGGATGCTCTTGTTTGCCGGGTTTTGAAAGCTAAATATTTCCCAAATTGTGATTTCCTCTCTGCTTCACTTGGTCACAACCCCAGTTTTGCTTGGCGAAGTATTGTTTCGGCGCAAGATTTACTGAGACGAGGTATCCGCTGGCGTATTGGAGAAGGGAGCAGTGTTCGAGTCTTTGAAGATCCTTGGATTCGGCGAACCAATAACTTTAAACCAAGGACGATGTGTCCTCCCCATCTTGAAGGGCTCTGTGTTAATCAGCTTATGTTGCCGGACCATTGTCGATGGAATATGGAGTTGTTGCAGAGCATTATGGTGGAGGCCGATATTAGGGATATCACCAGTATTCCCCTCTCGGCCTCTTCTCGGCCGGATAGACTTGTGTGGCATTTCTCGGATGATGGTCGTTATTCGGTGAAAACTGCTTATAAATTGGCCAGTGCTTTAACTCTTGATGAGAGTCAACAGGTGGAGGGTAATTGGAATTCCCTCTGGCGTGTGGATACACCTCCCAAGGTGCGTCATTTTCTGTGGCGCGCAGCTCGTAATAATCTCCCTACCAAAGATAATCTATCGTCTCGGGGAGTGGTTGTGGGAGGTGAATGTCCTATCTGCAGATCTAGTTTGGAAAATACTTGGCATATTTTTTTCTCTTGCCCCTTCGCTGAAGACTGTTGGCGGGTCAGCAACTTATCTTCTTTTATTGATTCTATCACTGATAAGAGTGAGTCTTTCATGCAAGCTTTATCTTGGATTCTTGACGATAAGAATATGGATCGAAAGGCGAACATTAGTATGATTTTATGGCAGATTTGGAGGGATCGTAACAATGCTGTGTGGAAGGAGGTGGTCCCGATTCCTTCCCGGTCTGTTGAGTTTGCCAAAGGTAGCAGAGAGGAGTGGTTCTTGGCTCGGCAGCCTGGTGAGAGGCGTGGCAGGTCTTCTTCCTCTTCTATGTGTTTGGGTTGGCATAATATCTCAAATGGCTCTATCTTGTGCAATGTTGACGCCGCTTTCTTTGAAGACCGGAATACTATGGGTTTTGGGATGATAATTCGCGGTCATGCTGGTGATTATGTTATTGGGAAATCCATGCAGATGGCAGGAGTGTATACAGCGAAAGAGGGTGAATTAATGGGTATCAAAGAAGCTTTATCTTGGATAAAGGGCCTTGGCTATACACAAGGTTTGATTGAATCTGATTGTAAACAAGCCTGCGACGAGATCAACTCTGGTGGAAGAAATATTTCGGAGAGTGGTGAATTAGCTAGCTTCTGCCGTCAAGAGTTGTTGGAGTTATCAGGTTTTCGTCTTCGGCATATTAAGAGAGAAAGGAACGTGATCGCTCATTGTCTAGAGAAAGTTGCGAGAGATTTGTCTACACATCATGTTTGGAATGAACCTCCGTCGTTTGTGGTGGGTCATCTCCATATTCCATGTTCTTGTGATTAATAAAACTCTCTCGTTTCCTCAAAAAAAAATATATTATTTTTAATTTGCAAAATGTGACCAATTAAGGTAATTCGCAAATAATGTTTTAAATATTATTTCTAACTAGTGTACCTCCCGCGCAATTCGCGGTGATTGTGATTTTACATTCACATAAATTATTTATATACTTTATGATTATTAATAATACTTTCTCCGTCCCATCGAATGTGAGACGTTTCTTTTGGCCCGAGATTTAAAGAGCCAATATTTAGTGAAGAAATGAATGAAAAAGTAAAATGAAAAATAGGGTGAATGAAAAAGTAGATTTAACTATTTATTTTTTTAAGAAACGACTCAACTTCGTTGGCACAACCCGAAAATGAATACGACTCAATTAAAGATCTTCAGAATTAATTCAAGCGATGGAAACAATTGCTATTAAGCATATTGGTCCCTCACATACCATATCTAAACACATTTTTTTAAAAAAATATTAGTAGATATATACAGATATCCAAACTTAATTTAATATAAATATATGGATAAAAAAAATGAAAAATAAATCATATTTAGAAAGCAACAATAATTTTGAACAAATTCAATCATGTATGATTTTCTTTATATCTTATAACTTTTGATTCCATAAAAATTGGATTATTTAACTTGAATTTAATTTTCATTCATTTGATGATGAAATAAATATTGAAAATTAAAATCAAATTAAAAAATAATAATATTTGATAACATATTTTTATAATTTTTTCATGTAAATAATCTTACACATAATCTTATTTATTTCACTTTGAACTTCACCCATTTTCAACTTATTTTGACAAATTAACTACTAAATAATTGATCAATACCCTTTATTTTTAAAATTTAATTGCTCCTAATTAATTTTATTAACTAATTAATTTATAATTATTTTAATATTTATTGATTTAAACAAATAATTAATCAATTCAACAAAAATAGATCATGAATTATTATCTTAAAAAATCGCAAACATTCTTATAAGGTGACAACTTTATGGTTTCTTTCTTGAAATAAATTATACTCCCTCCGTCCATGAAAGAATTTCTTAGGAGGGAGTGACACGAGTTTTAAGAAAAATGTTGTTGAATGTATTGAGAGTGGATAAAAAGTTGTTGAGTGTATTGAAAGTGGTGAAAAGGTGTTATAATTAATATTGAGAGTTGTGAAAAAATGAAAAGTAAGTAATTTATAAGTGGTGGGGTATAGTCCAAAAATAGGTAGGAAGTTTTTTAGTGGACGTCCCAAAAAGGAAAAATAGGAAGTTCTTTCGTGGACGGAAGGAGTAATGTAATATTATCTTCTTATAATAGTGACATTGTGTGCCATTAACAAATTTTCAATGTAAAATAAATAGGATTGCATACTATGAAAATTGAAATGATATAAATAAAAAATTAGGAAGAAAAAAGAACACGAAGCGTGTAAAAAGTATTAATATGTTTCTAGTTTCAAGGAAAATAACATTTAAATTCATTTAATATATTGTAAATCTAAATGATAATAACTTATTTATTTTAAATTCATTTTTACATATTATATATTAATTTAAAAATATTTTCATGAATTCATTTAAGTTACATGTTACAAATTTTATCCAAAACAATAAGAATAATGTTCTTTATGTATAAAATGAAAACGAAAAGAATATTTGAGATGTTAAAAAATAAGAATTACTATAGATGTTAAAAAATAAGAATTACTATAAGTTACTAAATTAAAAAAAATAATAGTAATAAAAGAATGAAATTATGCATTAACATTGACAAAATGTGTACAAAACGTGGTTTGTAGTTTTAATCTACAGCCACGGTTTTGTAGACGGTTTTAAGTTGCAGAATTTTCTCCTTGATAAATATTTTTTCCAATTCCAAAATTATCCTTCAAATTAAATTTATTGACATTTACTTTGCTTTTTATATATATAAAAATTCGCTAAATGTGACCAATTAAGGTAATTCGCAAATATTATTCTGAACTCCCTTTATTTTTAGAAGGCGAATAAGAGCAGCATCGAAGAAACATATGATGAAAAGAACTCTAGCTTGTGTGGTAGCAAAGCTCTCAAAAGTGAGTATTAATTTGTTGGAGAATAACTTTCTTTAACTTCAAATAATTAAAGCTGATCCTTCAAAATCTCTTTTTATTAATTATTTTTTACGAGCAAGCATGATGTTCAAGTAAAATCTCCTAAAGACACACACATATCTTACAAAATTAACAAAGTAATCAAAGATTACTCATCAATACAAGTAAACAACTATCCTAATCAAACTAAGAATGTGAGGTCGGATGTGATTAATTAATTAATTAATTAATTAATGTATTTTATGTTTACTTTGTTGCGTTAAGAAGGAATAAAGTGATTGACAAATATAAATAAAAGGTCTATTGTTCACTTAATTTAAATTTTCTAGCTGTTAAACTACCGGAAATAGCACTGCCACGTTTTTCAATTAATTAAAGGTTTAAGAGAGAAGTTGCAGATGCATTATTGTACCATTACAAACTAAACTGATTAATTCTTTCTTTTCTTTTTAGTTGAAAATAGGAAAGATGTTTCGTGAGCATAAAAAATACATAAAAAATACTCCATCCGTTCCATCATAAATGTCTCACTTTTCATAATGGGATGTTTCATTACAAATGTTTCATTCATTTTTTGACAATATATTCTCTCTTTATACCTAATATTTAAATAATTTTCACCAACCCATTTTATCTACAATCTACACATTTCTTAATCTCCGTACCCAAAAATAATGGGACATTTGTAATGGGATGGAGGGAGTAATTTGTAACCTCCAGAGTATAGACAGAAAATCACGAAATTTATAATTCAATTTTTAAAAAATAAGTTCATATTTGAATAGAGAGCTCAGACAATTGGGCATGATTGTCGGATTTGTAAATTAAAACAATGAGGCTAACACGGTCTAGCACTCAACCACAATTACGATTTAGCAACTCAAACATAATCAACGAGTGATTTTATTACTCGTTTCAGTCTCAAATGTGTATACCAAGACTCGCTAATTATTCGAATTCATTTTAACTTATAAATATAATTTGTGACGATAATTTTATATCCACCGCAATAACAACACGAACATTAGAAAGTAAATATTACTAATAATTAATAAAATTAATAACAAAAGATTAAAAATTAAAGAAAAGTTCATGTAAGCATGTCGATTAATGTTCGAATCCAGTTTCAAAAATTATTTTAGTACCCATTCTAGTCTCAAACTCGTATAGTAATACCCGCTAATTATTCAAATTTATTTAAATTTATAAATAATCTAGTTAATTAAATATAAATTGTTACAATAATTAGTTGCCTTAATAAAAATTCAACATTAAACTAAACAATTTTTTAAAGCCAAGGAAGCACTAATAATAAATATATAAATACTAGCTAATTATTCATTCTCATCTCAAACCCTTAGACTATGTTTATTAACAACCGCCTTAATCACCCAACTATCCAACCATATTTGATACTCCCTCCGTCCCAATAAAAGTGGCCACTTTTATTTGGGCACGGAGATTAAGGAGGAGATAGTTATGTTTAATTAATTGTGGTCCACCAAATTAAGGATTTAATTAAAACTTCTTCTTCCTCTCATTGCATCTGGGCGACGGCGACGGCGGTCGGCGCCGGTGGTCGGCCCTCGCCGTCCTCTATCTGCCGTCGAACCAGCCGCCTGAAATCATCCCCAAATCAGACTTTCCGGCGATAGCAGAAATCATCCACAAAAAAATCAGCACAAATCATCCACAAAAACTAGGAAAACCCAAATCAATTCCCAAAAAATCAGCGGAGAGACGGAAGTTACAGAGCAAAAATCAGCACAAATCAATTCCAAATCCACAAAAAAATCTAACAAAAATCAATTCGACGGAAGTTACAGAGCGGCGGAGAGGCGGTGGACTGGAGCGGCGTCGACCGATCTGACTTTTTCTCCTTCTCACTGCACCGTCAGACGACGGCCACCGCTCCCATCAAAAGCCCTAGCCCCCAAATTGGCCGCGGCGGCAAAGAGCGAACCTGCGCCGCCCTCGCGGCCTTCCGATTCGAGCGGCGGTGACATCAACGATCTACGCCTCGCCGCCATCAACCACGCCACCTCAGATCTAGGCGGCGGCGGCCACGGGGTGGCGAGAGGAAGAAAGTAGAGGCGAGGGACAGGGAGTTCAGGGGTGGGGCGAGAGGGAGAGAGCAGAGGCCAGGGTGAGGGAGGTCGGGGGCGGCGACCGACGCCAGCGCTGGTGTCGTCTGATACTCGCCGGAGAAGAAGGGGGGGAGGGGAGGTCCGCCGCGGTGAGGTAGAGAGAGAGGAGTGAGACAAAATGATGCTGATAGGTTAAATTAAAATTAAAGAAGGATTAAGACTTAAGTTAATGGACTTAATTAAGCTAAATAATTACCTTATTTGGAAAGTGGCCACTTTTAATGGGACACCCAAAAAGGAAATGTGACCACTTTTATTGGGACGGAGGGAGTATTTAATTAATTTTTCTCTTTTTCACATCATCAATATTCATCAATCCAACCAGCTTTAGTTTTGGTGGTTTATCAATAATCACTCCAACCACTCAACCACAATATTATTTATAACCATTTTACTACTCCCTCCATCCAACCGAAAGTGATGTGTATTCCTTTTTTAGCCGTCCCAACGAAAGTGAGTAGTTTCCCTTTTTGGCAAAAATTATTAAATTTAAGAGCTTAATTAACAAAACTAAATGCATCCTTATTTTTTCTTAATTAACACAATTAATCACTATCACTCTCTCCTATCTTTCCCCTCTCTCCTAAAACCATCAATTTGAATTCGCCCAGCAGCCCAAAGTCACCACCTTCCACCTACGATATCCCCACCGCCACGTTAGCCCTCTCCACCGTGGCCGCCCCCGCTCCCTGGCGTCTTCCTCTGTCGTGCTGGAGCCGAGAGGACACGATCCTCCCTCTCTCCGTCAATGAAATAGACCAAATGATGTTGTGTTTTTCATTCTGATATTGTAAATACACATCTCATGAAGTCTATGTTAGAAAAAATGTTTATATTTTAAAAATATGTTTGTATTTTTTATAGTTCTGGAATATATATTATAATCTACGAAATTCGTTTAAAATTTATATATACGTATTTGAATTTATTAGTGAAAAAATTTGAAAAGTGTCGGGAAATAATATTTGTCGAGTAGTTTTCTTAACTTTGTTCTGATCAATGTAATTAGTTTTATGTTCAACCATGGAGAATAATTATTGAATTTAGTACATAGCTTTAATTACAAAAACAATAGGAAATGAGGCTCCAATTGACTGTTTCTAGACGAGTACTCTTTTTCCTACTGAAAGTTTTTTCCATTGAATTTTCTTTAAGAAAGTTTTAATGAGGCACGACCCTTAGTCTGTTTTTCCTGTGCTTTTAAGGGTTTTCCTTTAAGTTTTTTTTTCTTTTTTCCTTTTCTTTAATGAAATCTCATTTAATAAGAAAAACAATAGGAAATGAAAATTATTAAACATATTACTCTTGCTATACAAATAAAAAATAAATATATAAATTAAGAATATATATATATATATATATAATAAGAACTTAAAAAAATAAATATATAAATTTTGAATGCATTATTGACTTAAATATAAATAAAAATTAACATTATATAATTTAAGAATGTATATAATGGGAATGACTGCAAATGAAGAAGAATTGATGGATTTTGAAATTGTGAGATATGAGAATGCCAAGGAGGATATACTCCCTCCTTTTCAAAGTATAAGACGTTATAGGCTTTTGATTTTATTTCACAATACTCCTTCTGTCCCATATTTTAGTATTCATTTAAAAATAACACATGTTATAATAAATTTGGTTGAGTTTATTGTGAGTGGAATAAGTGTCTCACCTTTGTGAGAGTGTTAAAGTAATTAAAGTAAAGTAAAAATCCCACCTACTTTTACTAAAAATAGAAATGAATATAAAATTGTGGGACAAACTAAAATTGAAATATGGATACTAAAATATGAGACAAATACTTGGGGTATAACATTTTCTCTTCAACTAAGATTAATTATCTCTTTTTTTCCATTAAATAATTTTTCACTTTACAACTCTCTCATTATGATAATAATTAAATTCATTTATCTTTTCCTCTTTTAAAATACTATTTTAAAAGGAAAGTTCTATCAATCTTTCATTTAAATTTCTAGGAATATGCAGTAGAAGAAGAGATATTTAAGTTTAGGGTGTGAATGAATGCTTAGAATTTAATATTCATTTTTTTTTTAGTTCAAAACCTTAAAATATTTTATATATTGGAATGGAGGAAGTATAAGATTTGAGTAATTGATTATAGAAGTTTGTGTTTGTTTGCGTGTGTGTTGTTATTTTAGTTAGCTTACTTCCAGAAGGAACTTTGGCTAGTGCGCGACTAAGACATAGAATTAGGTGATATAATTACTTATCTAGCTAAATTTTAATTTCTTAGCATGTATTCCCTTTTATAATAATTAAGGGTGATAGGTGCAGCTATTTCTTTGCTTGCAGTCATCAATATTATTTGATATTGAGCTTGCATATTGATAGTTAGTGTTAAAATTATTGCACTTATGTTTGTATTTAGTGCCTAGCTAGCTAAATTGTTCATAAGATTATTTTTTCATTGATATATTACAACTCAGGTTTATTTCCAAAAACACGAAAGCTTGTAGCGATATGTCCCAGCTAATATAGATCCAAGCTTTAACGGACACTAAATAATTAACAATTCCAAGAAAAATTCAATTATTTTTTCTGAATTATTTAAGTCTTATAAATATATAGATGCTATGTAATTAAATTAAGTTTGGTCGATATCATCCATTTTATATTTCAACCTTAATTATACTAACAAGTCAAATAAATAAAACCAACCTTCCACATGAGATACACTATATTTGATATTTGATATTACAAAAAATATATCTAAAGAAGTTTGAAGCCAGGCCTTTATAAAATAATGTTGTTACCAGTTACACCATCAAAATAATTTTATTTATTACTTCAATCTTTATTTCTTAATAGAGAATGTGTAAACTTTCAAAAAAAAAAGAAAAAGAAAAGACACAAGTATATAAGAACATTCAAACATTGTTCATTAGGTAAACAATCCAATCTTTTACCAACTATACCATCAACTTTAATAGTTATTGGTTCCACTCTTTAATACTATTATTTGTTTTTTTAATAATATATGAAAATACATAAAAATATATTTTAATATTTATTAGTTCCACTCTTTAACAATAACATTTGGTTTTTTAATAATATATGAAATAAATAAATAAATATTTGTAGAATAAAATGTTTGAACATATATAGGACTTTTTTTGGTCCCGAATGAGTGCGTATTGGTGTATGGGGAGATACACCAATTATAGCTTTTTCATTTATTGATCAAAATTATGTCTAGGAACAAGTTCAGTTGATAATGAGTCAGTTGTGTTGATCCTAATCAGCTAATTGGATGACTGATTAAAGTTCAAATAACCTTGCTGACACTAAGTGATCAGTTAACAATCCTACTAACAATGGTTCAGTTATTCAGTTGGACTAGTAATTGTTGTGCGTGCGGAATGTGGTGGTTTGAGAAAACTCGTTTTATGAAAATCGCTTTTAGTCAGCTGGAAGACTTAGTCAGCACTTCTTTAATAAATATAAGATTAAGCATGAGCTAACTATTTCCAGGTTAACTTGATGCATAATGGTTGTATGCAATGCTTTAACAAAAGGAGAGATAATAGCAATATAAAGCATACAAAGGTTTAACGTGGTTCAGAGCCAACTGCTCATACGTCCACGCGCTGTTGAACAAGATAATCCACTTCACTTTAAGATTCATTTAAGGTTGCTAGTCAATTGATCAGCTAATTATGTTAAGTTGATCTACGGGTCACGCAGATGTGACCGTAAATGACAATTTACGCGGATTGCCACCTTATGCTATTTTCCGACAGCACCCGTTACTATGCCAACTTTTAAACTTATCACACATAGCTTACTTGTCGGACTTCTCCTAACTTCACATCTATCTCTTACAATGGGTGAAAGGTATAGAGAGGGTCTCCAACTAAGTTAACATACTGTAACAATGAAGAATAGTTGGGTATATTTCAGTATATTCAAATCTATAAGGATGTTTACAATGAAGAACTACCTAGTCTAAGAACTGTATATAGATTCACGAGTGTAAACTTGGAATGTTATAATGAAGAACAAGTTTCTCTTTGAACTGTTGTTGTTGTCAAAGAATAAATATGAAGATTTATGTATTCAAGAATATAACAACGTCTAAACCTACATGTGTTATGATTTTCCTATTGTACTTATTGGGAGTTGAATAGAGCCATTAGAGATAGCCTTCTTCAATTTTGATCTATTGTTCATTGAAAACTTCCCGCTGGGTTGCATCTGAGATGTCGCTATCGACTCATGCAACTTTGTACGGAGAACTCTGCAACTTCATATTTCCTTATGCAGTCTGTCAAGTATTGATGATCAGGTGGGGTACACTATCTGTGCACTAGAAGTTAGCTGTTTCTTGTTTTCTTAGTTGGATCTGTACATCTGCTAAGTCTTCTGATTCTATTGAGTCTTCTTTGTTAGTTGGATCTTCTCATCGTTTCTGAGGATCTTCATTTCAGTTGGAACTCCGTCTTTAGCAGAATCTTCTTCTCTAGCTGGGATGATCTCTTTAGTTGGGTCTTCTAGCAGTCTCTGACTTCTTCATAGTATTTCTCTAAGTCTTTTCTCATGCACTTATATTTCAACATACTACACTCTAGCTAAGGACTTCCTGATCTATTAGCTAGTTTGGCTATCATCGGAGTTTTGTTATCATTGGGTTTTGGCATCTTCGAAATCAAGAATTTTTTCAACAATTTTTTCCATTTCGATGACGCCAAAACTTGAACTCATATTGGACTTTTTTTTGTTGAAATTTAATTAGAGCTGCTAGTTTGTTCGAATAAGAAAAACTAAAGGTTTGTGCAGCAGCATACTATAAAGAGTAGAGCTTGACAAGGGTTTGTTGTTACCATGAAGTGTTGAGTCAAAAGAAAGGTTTTCATTGACCACTTCAGAATACATCAGCTAAAGAAATAAAACAAAAAGTAAACTGTGACTTTTGTGCTATTCTTATTATACTGAGTATCTTCACTTGGTCTTCCAATGAGTTGCTTCTTCACATCAAGTTGCTTCCTTTCAGCTGTTGCCAGCTGATTCCTTATCACAAATTGCTTTTCAGTAGCAACTTGCTCTGCTCCATGAGCAGCACATGACGATAATTCAACATATCACATGTTTTTCCTGCATGAGCTGGGTTCCTTAAGTTGGCTGCTCTTCCAATTGCTTGTATATATCCTCTTGACATTTTTATTGTGATGGCTTCCACCTCTCCATATCATTTTCCCCTTTTTGGTATTATCAAAAGGGAGTTCTCCGGTGGAACATCTAAAGGGTGATAAAACTGTGGTTGCTTTCACATGCTCATCACATGGTCATTACCTAACTCTTTGGCATAAAACTTGTTGAGAAGAGTAAGCCAACGTTGGGATGGAGTGATAGAGTACTGAAATCTCAAATTACACTGAAAATATGTCAAGACTCTAATGGGGCAGTCTTTCCAGGTGCAATCATCAACTCAATGGATCCCTATCCTCCATCCGGTATTGAAAAAGAAGCCTCGCCAAATGATTCGACTTCATTTTCCTTTACGGGGACATCTGGACCTGCTGTCTTAGAAAGATGTCTGCAAGTGTGAGGAGTCAATGCTCGCCTACTTTGGTCGCACAATGGCAGTTCCTCTCCCACCCCTAGCTTTATGACAAATTTATCTCCCACTGAAGATGTACTTTGAGTATAGATAGAGGAAAATTAGATCTCTGAAGCTCACCTAAATATACGCAGGTCATCTAGGATGAATACTGAGATGTCGACTGTCAGCTGGGCTATATTCCTTTTGTGAGGCCATGGCATTGGTGGCCTATACAACCCCATTTTCAGTTTATCAGGAGGAAGGATATGAGGCAATATTTTCCGCTTCACCGTATGAGGGTGCAGGTGAGCATTTGCATCTCTAATTTCTTCGTTGGATAGTCAAAAAGCCCCACAGTGGGTGGATGTTTGCCTTGAAGTATTTGGTTGAACATAAGAGGGTGGAGCGTGTGGCATGATATTTGTTTGTTGGAAGATGCATGGAGCTTTTTTATTGCGAGATAATTTGGCATTGATCTATCTCCGACTAATTTTATAGCTTGATAATGCCTGATGCATGATAAACACGCTCTGCGAGTGGTGGTGGATGCATGATTCCTTCCTCCACGCGTATGCTGCTTCTCATTCACGTCGTCTTTTTGGTCTAATTCGCCATTTTTAGTGCCTGCATTTAGAGGTATTTGGTATCTAGATAAAAAGATTTGACGATATAGATAGTTTAATAAGATTCTTATGTGATTTCCAAGAAAATATTGGCTTTAAGTTAGATATATCAACTGCGAAATATTAGGATGTAGATCTTTTGAAAACACACAACGTATCAAATCAATGTATTAAATGCAAAATTTAATTCGTAATGCCGATGTATTTGCGTTTAGCACGGCTAGCATCAAGGGAATAGATCGGAGTCTAGCTGAACACCGTCTAAATGTAGATCCGAAAATAAAATCGGTAAACCAAAAAACAAGGCAATTCAGAGCAGAGAATGATGTAGTAATTAAAAGAACAAGTACAGGGACTCCTAGAGGTCGGGCATATTGTTGAAGTTCAATATCATGTGTGGCTTTCCAACGCAGTGATGGTTTCCCAGAAGAAAAAATCTTGGCGATTGTGCTTGGACTATCAAGATCTCAACGCGACTTGTCCCAAAGATCATTATCCATTACCAAGAATTGATCAATCGGTGGATTCCACCTCTAGATGCGAGTTATTATCCATGATGGATGCCTTTCAGGGTTATCATCAAGTCAAAATGCACCCAGATGATATTGCAAAGACAACCTTTGTTGTTTGTTGTGGAGTTTTTGGATGAGCAAGCATGCCATTAAGACTCAAAAATGCTGGAGCTGCATACCAACAATTGATGGATCAAAATTTTGAATATCAGCTCAAAATAAATATTTTTGTTTACGTGGACGATATGTTAGTCCGAAGTACCAGTGTTGAATCACATCCTGACGACCTTGAGAAAATATTCGCAATAATACGACTACACAAATTAATGCTCAATCCAGCAAAGTGTACCTTCGGTGTCAAATCTAGAAAATTTCTAGGGTATAAAGTCACTCCCCAAGGGATCGAAGTCAATGCCGATAAGGTCAAGGCAATCATTGGCCTGACACCTCCAAGAAATGTCAAAGAAGTACAAACCCTCAATGGTCGAGTGACAACCCTCAGCCGGTTCATATCTCGTTCAGTCGAGCAGAGTATGCCATTCTTTCGCATATTAAAGAAAGGGTGTCATTTTGAATGGGATGATTCATGCCAGCAAGCATTCGAAGAGCTAAAACGATATCTGGTAGAGCTGCAAGTACTGACAAATATCTTTATATTGTTGTGGGGAATGATTCTTTGAGTTCAGTACTCGTTCGGGATGAAGGTGGACATCAAAAGCTGGTGTATTTTGTTAGCAAAATAATACAAGGTCCAGAACTGAATTATACTGACATCGAAAAGGCAGCGTTAACCGTGATGATCACGGGTATAAATTGAGACCTTATTTCCTTTCACACAAAGTAATTGTTCGAATGACTCTACTAATTAAACAGATATTGGGCCGCGATTTGTCGGGATGGGCGGTCAATGTAGGGGTGGGAATTAGGGTATCGGGTATACCCGACCCGACCCGATACCCGATTAGGCATAGGGTACCCGATACCCGAAAAATTAGGGTATCGGGTGGGGATCGGGTATTAGGTGTTAGAAAAAGTTGGGTATCGGGTATACCCGAATTACTCGATTTTTTTATTTTTTAATTAAATAAAGTATTATCCTATTAACTAATTAATCCTAAATTCCCAATTTCCATGAATCCATCTGCCTTTGTTCGCTCAATTCGCAATTTCGAGTTTCCTCTTCCCACCCCTAGGCGCATTGGTCGTCCCTATGCCAGAAGTTGTGTCACCGACTGCGCATTTCCCCGAGAGCAAGCAAGTCGCCCAGACGCGAGACGTCGTATCTATGATCCAAGCCTCCGATGGTCTGACCCTGCAACAGCAGTGTACAACATCTTCTCCAGTTGTGTTGTGCCTCCTCCGCGCTTCGGCATCGGTGGCTCTAGTTTGTATGTTCGAATACAATTAATTTCTAAGATAATGAGATTTCATAGTTGAATTCTTGTTGTTATAAGTCTCGGACGACAATGAATAAGGCAAAGCTTATCTGGCTTTGTATTCTATAGCTATTTGTTGGAACTTATCCAGTTCCTATAAGATTAAAGTTTGTTTGGAATGTTTAATTCCATATTCAATGAAACTTGTATCTTGACAAAACATGAGACCGAAAGTGTTTGGTTAATTGAATGACAGAATTTAAATTGCAAACATCGGGTAATTTTGGGTACCCGAATACCAGACTCGGGTACCTAATTTTGATATCGGGTTCGAGGTTGGGTAGCATTTTTTCTTGAAAATTTGGGTTCGAGTACCCAAACCCGACCCGATTCCCGCCCCTAGTCAAATGGACGGTAGAGCTGGGAGAATACAATGTGGAATTTGAGCCTATAACTGTTATCAAAGCCCAGGCTTTGGCTGATTTCATCCAGGAGACTACACGAGCACCTCTAACTCCACCTTAGTTGGCACATGTAGTCTGATGTAGATGGTTTTGTCACCAAGGAGGGATGCAGAGTTGAAATATACATCAACGCACCTGAGGGAGACACACTGCAATTTGCAATCAAATTTGAATGTAAACTCTCCAATAATAAAGCGGAATACGAAGTAATGCCGAGAGCTGTCAAAATTCTTCACGAGCTAGGGGCTGATTGTTAGGTCCGGAGGGTCTCGAATAGGTGTATGGGGGGGGAATACACCTATAGGCTATTTTTCTTAAAATCAGAGGGATCTCAAGATAGAGATCAAAGTGAAACTTTACACACAAACTTAGATGCCTGTTAACTGAAAAGAGCTTTGACCACACACAGGGTTGACGACTGATACTGAAATACTCTTCAGTAAAGAGTTATCAGTTAAGTTACTGAAACTTAACTGATGCACGTTAAGGCTTCAGTCGAGTTTGCTAAAACAGAGATGTTACAAGTCTTCCTGACTATCAGAGGATAGATCAGTCAGACTGATAACATACGCAACGGAAATAACTTTGTTTCGAAATAGCCTTTGTTGAGCACGTTGTTAGTCTTAGGTTTCTCTTTGCATTTAATCAGTATTCAGTTTATCAATGGAAAGAGCACAAGTAAGAATATAAAACCGAAAGCTGTAAATAACACAGAGATTTTTACGTGGTTCGGAAAAATACTTCCTACATCCACGGTCGGTTGATCAGACCAACAACTTTACTCCGCAAGTGCTTAACTGGTGCACTGCAAACCTATCCGTGTGCTTAGCCGGGTGCACACAACCAAATCAACTGAAGATCCAATCTTCAGTACCAACACTTCACTCGCGCTGGATTTCTCACTCCTAGTACGAACCTGCACTAGGATCTCACGGAGTCAGAGTACCTTCCTGAACTCATTTTCAACTCAAACACTCGATTCTATCTCTCGAAGGGAGGTTTGAAATCTTGGCAACTAAACTTCAAAGAACAAGTTCTTTGGAGTTGTTTTGACCTAGGCTTTGGGTAAACAGAGGTTTGCCTAAGGTCTAAGAGAATGTATGTAATCAGCAGTGACTGATTTTTGGCTTTGGTATTCTCTTCTTCGATTCAAGCTTTGGAGAGGTTAAGCTTTGGCTGAGAAATAATTTTGGCAGAGTTTCAGCTTATGTCGTTGAATCGGAGAAGATTGAAGTGATCCTCGAGCGCTATTTATAGGAGAGGTTTTGAATAGATCCGTTGGTGGAGAACGTCTTCAAGATTTCTTCCGTTGGAGCGCTTTTCGAATTTGGGCTAAGGCTTCAATCTTTGAGGTTCCTTGTTTGGTGAGAACGGCTATGTTGAAGAGCATGAGATGCGACGTCTCTGATAAAGTAGCCACCAAATAGGAATGACCTCTGCAGATAGGGATGATCCTGAGATTTCTGCATTTAATGCAGCTGTACTTTTGGAGTATGTGGCTTCTTTTGAACGTTGGAGGTTCAGTCCGAGGAAGAATGTTTAACTGATACTTTACTTTAGTATCAGTCCGCTGAATCTACGTGGCACGCATTAAGTAGTCAGTTCCGGACTGATTCTTCAACTGATACTTCAGTTGGTAACTTCAGTCTTCAGTCCTTCGTCCTTCAGTCTTCAGTCTTCAGAACAGCAAACTAAACTAGAAAAGAACTCTAACACTTGAGTTCAAACAGTTTTAGTCTGTTACAATTAAGACCTATGGATTTTGGTTTCATCAAAACAAGGATTACGATATTTCAATAAGTTCCCAACACTGATAGAGTACTTGTGAAAATTGACTCACAACTGGTAGTACATCAAATGTTGGGAGGGTATGAGATCAAATAGGACCGCATCAAGGTATATTGCTCTAAAATTTAAGAACTCGGGAAAAAATTTCAAGAATTCAACATTGAACAAATTCCCCAAGAACAAAACAACAGGGCTGACTTACTAGCACAGGTGGCAAATGCCGTGGAGCAGAGCTAGAGTGATAAAATAACATTATTGTACGAAACTAAGGATGCATTCCATCACAAGTTTTTTCTATCTAAACAAGAACACGTCATGGAGAGCCCCGGTCATTCATTTCCTTCAAACAAGGACGTGACTCAATCAAGATGTACCACATCAGGTTCTGTACGATCGTTATTGCCTCATCAATGATCAACTCTACAAACGTTCTTTCACTCACCATCTACTAAAGTATTTGTCTCCCTAGGAAGCCAATTATGCCCTCACCGAGATCCATCAGTGTTGCTGCTGCAATCACGCAAGATACAAAAGATTTGACACGCAAGGTTATCAGAGTTGGATTTGACTAGCCAGAGCTCAACAAGGATGCAGAAACCTTCGTCAAAAAATGTGAAACCTGTTAGAAATATGCACCCGAGATACATATGCCATGAGAAACCATGTTATGTATGCATCATGCCCGTTTGACAAAAGGGAAATAGATATAGTGGAAAAATTACCCATGGTGCCAAGAGGAAAATGCTATCTCATCGTAGGGGTGGACTACTTCTCCAAATAGGTGGTGGCTGAATCTATCACTCAAATAGATGATTGTACAATTGAGCGATATCTCTAGCACAATATTTGTTGTCATTATGGTTCTCTAAGGATATTATTATCTAATAACGGTTCTCAATTTACAAGTTAGATAATTGAGGATTTTTGTTTAAGAATGGACATCGTGCAACGTTTCGTATCTGTGGCTCATCCACAAGCTAATGGGCAAATGGACCTCACCAATAGAACCATGTGTGAAGGGATAAAAAGCCGACTAGAAAAGTTTGAGGGAAAATGGGCAGAGGAGCTCGACAATGTCTTATGGGCCCATCGAACAAGTCCCAAGACCGTTACGGGGAAAGCTCATTTCACTTTGGTATATGAATCAAACACAGTGGTGCCCGCAGAGCTGTGGCTAGCCTCACATCGAATCACAACTTACGATCCAATTCAAAATGATGAACTCTGAAGATTATATTTGGACATGGTGGATTTGCAAAGAGATGAGCCACGAGGCAGAGCTGTCAGATACAAGAGTATTATTAAAGCAGGATATGATAAAAAAAAAAGTTAAAGTGTGAAAATTAGAAAAAGGTGACTTGGTTTTGAAACAAGTGGATGTGGTCAAAGCGGTGGGTAAATTCGAGCCCAATTGGGAAAGTCCTTTTTTGTGACAGAGGTACTTGGAGATATGCATATCGTTTATCCGATCAAGATGAGAGACCACTAACTTGACCATGGAATATCAATACCTTGAAAATATTCTATGCTTGAGGCTGCTTTATAACGGACCGAACACTCTTTTTCCCACTTGGTTTAAATGAGGTTCGAGAATCATGATATCTTATTAAAAATGGATTCATGATTTTTACGTAATCAACTCTGAAACACTTAGCATTTCAAGATTAACACATGTTCTCTTAGGCGCATGACATGTTTGTTTGAAAGCACGCACATGTCATCAGGGGTGGAGTAGGGTATATACCCTCATATATCACTATTTTCCAACAAAAAAAAAACATCAACAACAACAACAGAGCTTAGGGGTATATCAAATGACAGAGCAACATAGGGTTTTTTAGGACAATAATTTAGGTTAATTTGGAAATTAGGACAATAACTTTTGGAGTTATAAAAATAGGACACTAATTAATAAGTGTTGCACCCGCATGATATTTCTCGGCCAATTATCGAATTTTTGGACTTTCCCGCATGGACCAAGCACATGACATCCTATCTGGAGACGTAAAAATGATGTTCTTGCCACATAATCAACCCCTCCGTGCGGGTTGTCATGTTCTTGGTCCGTGCGAAAAAGTTCCAAAATTTGATAATTGACCCATAAATGTCCTGCGGGTGCAACGCTTATTAATTAGTGTCATATTTTTACAAGTTTAAAAATTATTGTCCTAATTTCCAAATCAACCTAAGTTATTGTCCTAAAAAACCCTCTGACTCCAACATATACTATTAAGTCACCTGTACAGTTTGCTATTCTCTAAATCACCCAACAGTGACGTTTAAGCCACCTTTGCGGTGTGTTCTTCTTTAAATCACCCAACGATGACGGTTAAGCCACTTCTGCAATGTGTTATTCTCTAAATCACTCAACGGTGGCGTTTAAGCCACCTTTAAAGTGTGATATTCTCTAAATCACTGAACGTGACAGTTAAACCACCTCTGCCGTATGCTATTTTATAATCACCCAACAGTGACGTTTAAGCCACATCTAAGGTGTGCTCTTCTCTAAATCACCTAATGGTGACGAATAAGCCACATCTGCGGTATGTTCTTATTCTCTTAATCACCCAATGGTGGCGATTAAGACACATTTGCGGCATGTTCTTCTTCTCTTAATCACCCAATGGTAACAACTAGTAGGCCACCTCTGTGGTGTGCTCTTTTCTAAATCACTTATAGGGGACTCGCATAATCAACTTCCGGATAAGCTCCCAAAGCATTCAAGAATGATACACAAGATTTCTCCAATGATGAATCTTTAAAGTTATTCAATAAATAATTCACAAGACACTTCAGAGCGATTATCGAAAAATAGAAATATCAATAAAACATGGGAAAAGCATCCGCACAAACATTTGATATTCTAAGTAAAAGTACTTTGGACGAAATTGAATATCACATTAGATAACTTGATAACAACAAAGAAAATAGATTAAAGGACGCAGAGTATCAATTAAAATTAACATGCCAACAAAAGTGTTTTAAAGGAAAGAGAACAAGTTCATCAATTGTTAAAAGTTAGGATTTCTCATAAAAACAGAAAAATTATTTGTCTTGTGGAGCATGGGGGTTATCATCCTAAATCTCTTCATCCATCACCTATTCTGCCTTTCCTCCCGTTCGAGTCGGGGCAAGTTGTCCTTCACCTGAAGCTTCTATCACTTGTTGATGAAGGCTCACCTCAGCAGCACACATATTGGTCAGAGTTGTGTCATCAAGCTCGACATTAGAATCATCCAGCTCTAGTGCTTCGAGGTAAAAAGGGGCGTCCGAAGGAGAAAAAGCCACAGTGGGCAGAAGAGGTACTGTCATTGCTCGGAGAACCTCCAAGCAGGGAGTTCTCAGAAAAGGGGCCTTCAAAAGAGAATCTGGACATATGCCCTCAGTGAATCGACACACAACTTTATCCAGGACAGGGCCCACCAGGCAGGACTAGCCGGAGCATTAATATCAATGCCCAAACTCCGCTTCAGAGTTTGGTCATCAAGTAGCGCACTGAAGTTCAATTGGGCCTCTTGCTTAGGGCTATCACCCACTTGTTTTAAGGTTTTAGCGTTGATGTCGCGAATCAACTGCCTCATGCCAGGGTCCAAGGTGTCCAGGATCTCGGGTGTGCATTAGTAGGCGGCCAGAGTGCAATTATAAATAATGATCAGGAATTGGTGACCCCGATAAGATAAAAAGAAGGAAAGGCAGTGATTTCTTAATCCTAACTCATAACCAGAGTGTTCAGCCTTTGCTTTCTCTCGACGGCATTGATCTTTAGCTGCCTAAAGGCGGGATTTGTAGCCATTGATGAGATAAGATTTATAACGAGCAAATTTCTCTTCCCGATCTCTCCTCAGTCGGTCAAGCTCTGACTAGAGGGAATCTCTTTGTGCCCGAGCCTGCTCCATGTTGGTTTTAAGGTCTCGAATCTCCACCTCTGCATCACTGAGCTTACCCAGCACTTCCACAATCTCCACCTTCCCTTCTCAGCCTGGGCCTTCTTCAACTTATGTGATTGAGAAACTTCTTTTTTAAGACGCTTGGCTGATGACAATACCCACAACTTCAACTAAAAAAAATGAGTGAAATGAAAAATGATGAAATGATAACAATAAAAATGAATAATAGAATAAAGAATCGAAAATAAAAAATAGTCATCGAATGAATTACCAATTCATAGAGCTAACACATAGACTCAACCATCTTCTCGTTATCTAGAGAATCCCTAGCCTTGGTGTCAGAGAGATGAGATTGAGCTTTCATGAGCTCCATGAATATTTTCCCTTCAAACTCCTAACGAATTTTGAAGGGCGGGATGCAGTCTCGACACTGGAGTCAACCAGTTCTTCCCTCACAACGGGTGACGGGAAGGAGAAGATGAGATAACAGCGATTTCGACAGAGGTTCCCTCAGGAATTGGGGCGTTGGTGATCCTTTGTCTCTCAGGGAGGCCTCTCCTGTTGGGTTGAAGCTTTGCGATGCGCAGTGCGGGTGGCAAGTCCACCCACACTACTGGAAAGGGGATCTAAGAGGGTATCAGAATCCTTGTCCCTTAATTGATGAGTTAGAGGAGTAGATGAGTAAGTGCCGAGAGCGACAGCTCTGAGGAGTGGGATAGATCGAAGAGGACCGAGGTGAAATACAAAGGTCGAAGGACCAGAAGTAGAAGGGCCTAAAGGCTCGGAGCTCCTACTATGCCCAGTGCAGGCTTCAACGCCAGCGTTTCCTACGCTCTAGCCTTGCTGTGTTCCCAGAGTATTCTCAATAACGGCGGGATGAATGCCAGTTCTATTTTTTCCAAGACATCCCTATAAACGAAAAGAGAAACAATGATAAATAGAAATACATTTATAAGTCAAGAAACATGGAGTATCAAAACGAATAATGTAATCACACAATTATAGAATTATCGATGTTTGTAGGAGGGTAAATAGAGAAAAGCCCATTAGCCGCTAGGACTGAGAAACTATCTATAAGAGATTTACAATCATATTTCTTTTGTGCATGGTTGGCATTTAGCTTAGCCAAGATGACTAATTCGAAGATATGAGGAGAAAAAATAGGCTTGGTAGGAGTATGTTTAGAAGGATGTCAGGATAGCTCAACGGTGTGGGCATTGGTATACCAATCACCATCTGTGACTTTGACAAAGAAGTACTCGTCCATGAAGCCTTTATCACTAGAATCAAACTAGATAGAAAGTTTATATTTTACTTGGGATAGGATGAGAAATTGTAGTGGATGTTGATCTTTTTTAAGATTTGGGTCTTATAGAAAAGCAGAGTCGTATCGTGTACTCCATTGTGAGAACAGAGTATGTGAAAAACTAGGGCTCACCGCATGGCTAAGGAAGCTATCTGGAAAAATGGGATTTCAAAATAATTACTACAATATCGATTATGAATCGGGGTAGGGTAACCTCAAGCCCACTTGTATTTGTTGCTCCCACAAGACAATAATGTCTCTATGAAGCCTGTCAGATTTTTCTCTGCTTTTAGATTGGAGTTTAAATTCTAGAGAATGAAGTTATCATTGGAGGATTCTTTTAATTTTTTCTAAATTTGCATAAGTCAATGAGGAGTCAGGGAGATGAACACAACTCATATCATTTTTTGCATTTATTAGGTTCTGGCGGGCTCCAACAGTGACCATAATTTTATGATATACCTATATATACATTAATGAATTTGTGCGAACATAGGACAATGGTGATGGAACACCATGATGATGAAAACAGAAAAACAAAGTCGAGGAAGGGGATCTAATACCTGAAAAGGACGAGGATGATTAAGGAAATAAAGAAACGCCGGCGAGATAGGGGTAGTCGAAATAATGAAAAGTGTCGAAAAAATACACTAGAAAGATTCAAAGTCTCTTTAATGGCAGATAGAAAAGCAAAAGTGACAAGAGTTGTGGCGATTAAGTATTTATAGGGAGAAAATGGGGAAAACGGTGAAAAGACATGTACGAGTGAGGACAGAGAAAGTGGTAGAAAAAGAAGGCTGAGATTGTGACAAGTAAGTGGATGGTTAAATGGAAGGACATGATGGGCACGGATAGGAAAAGTTTGCACCGGGAACCAAAAAAGTGTGTCAATTTTCAAAATAAAACTAACAATGCCATAATTACCAATGACATCATCAAAGAGGGCAGTTATTCAAGAGCTAAAAAATCAGCACTGACACGTCTGTCAAATTGATAAACTCGCAAGAAAAGTCGTTTGTCTCTAACAGTGGGAGAGAAGTTGATGACGAGTAAATCATAAACCATCGCTAATTCGTCAAAAATCATAGCTATATTCAATTATTTAGATATGTTCATATAATATGCAAAATTATACAGAAAAAGTCAACTTAAAATATTTCATGACAGCTCTGGTCAAAGTAGAAGAGAGATTAAATATAATGAAGCGTTAGAGCAAAGGTGAAAGGAAGAAAAACGAAGTGCTAGAGCAGAAGCGAGAAGGACGGCCAAAATTCAGACGTATTCTACATAAAATTAAGTAATTTGCACTTCGATTGTCCAAATATTAAATCCCAATCGTTAGATTATGAGTATTTCACTAGTGTAAATATGTTCCTAGTTTATACTTCAAGAGTGATTTACAACCTAATATATATATATATATATATATATATATGTGTGTGTGTGTGTGTGTGTGTGTGTGTGTGATTAGTTTCTAGTCACATTGTTATTTTTCCTGAAAGTGAGAATAATGAATAAGCTAGTATATAGTGTTGAATAACTATATTAAAAAAATTAGTAAAATTTTCGCTACCTCTACGAATTGAACCCATGTAAAATTTAGCTCCCTCCAGATAAATATGAATCATAGGATACATTAAATCAATACTTACAAATCAATCTAAGATCTCACCGTATATGAAAGGTCTCATTGGAACCATTCCCTATATATATATATATATATATATATATATATATATATATATATATATATAAAGCGATCTCGATTACAAAATTCGAAACAATTAAAAATATAGTACTTTACATGCAAAATTTGTTTGTAGTGTGCAAAATTAGGATAAATTAAAAATATAGTAATTTGCACTTCGGATATTTTATAGTATGCAAAATTAATTTGACAAATATTTGATAATTTACCAACTATCCCTTTCCCAAAAGTATACTATCATATATATGTCATACTATATAATATTGGATTAATATTGAAATGAATATAAATTTACGAAACAAAGGTTAAATATACTCAAATATATCCTAAAATATCACCATTTTTCAATTCCATCATTCTATCAATTTTCACCAATAATACCTAAATTATGAAAAGAAAAAAAATATACAAATCTATTTCCCGACAAATTTTGTGGACTCTTAAAACCTGAATAGGGTCATGGGAATTTGTTGTGGCTCTTAACATGAAGATGCATGTGTAAAAATGAAAATTTCTAAACCACGTCTCACCAAATTTCTAATGATCCAATTGAGCTTTGAGGTATCGAAATATTGTTATGAGATAAATTTGTATAATTTTTTACACTTTTCTATAATTTGGTATAGAGCTAAGTATCAAATTCCCCCTTATCGATGGTGCCCCTATCGCGTACAGGACCTTATAGTTAGGGTTAGAGTTGTTTACTACCTCAACATGACAAAATCGCACCAAATACCCCTCCCCCGCCACTTAACGGAGCTTAACACCGTTAGAATAAATAATTTTTATTTTTAATAAGGTGGGCCCCATTCCAACGTGATTTTCTCTCTCACTACACTACTATCCTTGGTTTCTCTCTCTCTTCAATCTGTATCTCTCCGGCGATGCAGGATTTCATCGGCTATATTCGTCGATCTCTGGTTTTCAAACCTCTCGGCGAAGAATCGGCCAGGTTTGGGGGAATTATTTTATGTGCGGCTCTGTTATCGTCGGAAAATGAGAAAGGTGGCTGGAATTGGGGGTGAGGGTTGTCGAGGCCACGATTTGGGGCTCAGGGCGCGACAGCGGCGAAGAGTCGTCAGCGTTGCCGGAGTACGATGAGAGAAGTCTGAAATCAGGGTCTAGAGTTGTCTGAAGGCGGCCCCTTTACAGCCGTCGTTGGAGAGAGGGTTCAGAGACGGAGGTGACGGAGGCTACTGCAACCGCCGTTGCCAAGGGAGGAGCGGCGCTGGAGTTCAGTGTGTACGGCGACGACAGTCTTCGTTGCTGCTAGCTCGTCTGTTTCAGGGAAACGGCGGTGCCTTGTCGTCAATATGAGAGGAGAGCCGAGAGAGAAATTTTTGTGGGAGGTCAGACGGAGGCGGGCGGGCCTTGTCAGCTGTTCCGGCCGTCGGGTTTAGGAGGGAGGTGGCACAGGGTTGCGTTTGTGCATGTGGTCGAGGGAGTCAGGAGAGGGGTGACCAGCGGCGTTCGTCGCTGGGGAAGGAGAGGCGGCGAAGCTTGCGTCCGTGAGTCGGCGAAGGGTAGTAGTGTAGTGAGAGAGAAAATCTCGTTGGAGTGGGGCTCACCTTAATTAAAAATAAAAAAAATATTTATTCTAACGGTGTTAAGCTCCGTTAAGTAGCAGGGGGATATTTGGTGCGATTTGCCGCGTTGAGGTTGTAAACAACTCTAACCCTCACTATAGGGTCCGATACGCGATAAGAACGTCATCGATAGGGGGAATCTCATACTTTAGGGTGCCTCCAATGGGCAATTTTCGCAATTTCCAACTTTAAAAACTACCGTTGGAGTTTGAGGAAACTAGTTTCCAAAAAAATTTTGAGAAACTGGTTGCCAACTCCAAGCCAGTTTCGGCTGATACCTTCTGGGGCCCATTTATTGCTTTTTGTCTTGGGAGTCGATATTTCACTTCAAAAACATTTTATTTTGTTTTTTCATATTTAAGTTCTACTCTTTTGTTTATTTTTCATTACTTTAATTTCCTATTTCTAATTCATGTAACCACAAATGCATATCAACGGCTATTTTTGACCACTTGTAACGGAAATTTTTTATAATGGATTAATTCTTAAAAATTTCTATATACACTCATTTCATTCTTTCATTTTTATACAACTCTCCACTACTTCATTTTTTTTTCTTCTCTTGTTCACTTCATTTTCACAAGTAAAATGGCGGTTTCTAGCTCCCAAAATTCCGATTATAGTAATTCAAGCTCCCAAAATATTCAAGGTTCCTATTTTCCAAGTTCACAATATCACATGTCTTACCCTCAACAACAATTTACATACAACTACCAAATATCTTCGAATTTTCCCCAACAATTTCCATTCAACTCTTCTGGTGGTTCAACAACATGATTTGACGCAACATATTTGGGCATAATTTGATGCGAATGATGCTTACAATTAAGTATGATTAGCTTGAATAATTATGTTTATGTACTTTCAATTAATGTAATTTTTAATTTTGCAATGTGATTTGAATTTTATTAATATAATTTTATTTTTTTAAGGAATTATAAAGTTATTTTATTATATTAGATAATTTAAATATAAAATTTAATTTATATATATAATTAAAATATGTAAATAATGTACAAATTATAATTGAACTAAAATTAATGTATATAGATATATAAAAATAGTGTATGTATATTGTGGGATCCTTAAAAAGTAAAAAATTGATTTATTGTTGGAGGAGATGTAAGAGAAAAAGTAGGTGAATTTCTAAAGCTGATATTACAATGATGCGACACTTTAAAAATTGAAAATGTAATTTATAATTGGAGCCACCCTTAAACCTTTGGTATATAATTGCCCAAAAACGATATTTTATGTCGACGGATTCTTTTTCTCCATCATAATCATAGTCTTATTGATTACTTATTAAATTGTTATATCCACGAGTCCTTGTGGCCCAAGTGTCACACCAATTACAATACTAAGTTAAATAATTGGAAAGTCTCTTCTTGTACTAATTCCCCTCCTTTTTCTCGTCACGTCAATTTTCAACAATATTTACTTTTCTATAAAACCATCCAAACAGTTCATACATGTCAATGACGTACCAAAATATTCGGATATTACTTTAGAACTTTGTGTAATTTATAAGAATGTTTTCTTTTTTCAGCATATCCTATCTCATTTCCTTAAGTTTTTGTATTTGGATGAGTGTAATTAATACAGGCGTTGAATTTTGTATGTAAAATCTCAAGGTTGTCTTCCTTAAAAGTCATGTTTAAACTCCACTAATTTGATTATGTCAATTGGCCCTTTTTATTTTATGTCACATCCTATTCTTAACACCAAGCGTCTACTTATATAATATCAAAAGAATTAGAAAATACATATTTTTTAGATAATATTAAAATGACAAAAAGTTTACACTTTTATGAGGTAAAATGATAAATGAAATATTTGTTTATATAGTAGTTCATATTAACATACGTACTCGTGCTAGAAAAGAAACTAGATTATCTTATAATGCAGGCTAGAGGTGTAAATGTAATAATTGCATAGGGCCTAAGGCGAGAAGGGGTAAAAAAAAAGTACTCCATTGTAATTTATGCACTTATCACTTTTTCTTCAACTGAAAGGGGCCTATACAAATTTAATCTGATTAAAAATTTTATTAATTAACCTTTATTTTTTATTTTGTCTAGGTTCATAAAATGTACAATAGAGGTTGCTGCTAAGTGAATTATCTCAACTAATCGTGTAGTTTATTGTATTGTCTTGGTTAGAAGTATTAATAGTAAATTATTATAGTTGACTAAATTTGTTAAATTAAAGGTTTACATGTACATGCATTAATTGTCTTATACTCTCTTTTTTGAAGGGGTACTTTTTTATAGTCATTTGCACGTATATACCATCCTTCTCATAGATGCATGCATTAAATATTTAAATATCATGTCTAGCTAATTGATCTTCAACTATTAAACTCGATCAATATCTAATGATTATTTTGTAGTGATCATTTTGTCTAATACTTTGAGTTGCTAGCTTAAAAGTGGCTGGATCTCTAATGTTATTTTGGAACCTTTTTTACTCCTGTATTTAACGGATTACATATAAAATGTTGCACGCATGCGAGAATTGAACCTAAGACCTCTCACAAAAGAATCTTTAGGTGTCTCATGAGCTTTGCCACTTAAGCAAGCCTCATCGCCTTCACTATACATATTTTAAAAACCATAAAATGTCATAATGTATGCCTATGGTAAAAAAGTATAAGTCAAATGTTAGGTCATGAACATGAACGGTCAATTGTTAGGTCGCAAGTAAAATTCACTAGTCTTTTAATTTTTTATAACAAAATATAGTTCAATGGATAAGAAGTTTTTCTTTCCCATTAATAAATCGAAAATTTGAGTCATCGTAAGGGGTGAAATGATCAGGAACCACTATTAATTCTCATTTTACAAAAAATAAAATGAGTAAATATTAGTATTTAGTATTTTAATTTGAATGTTTTTCTTTATACTTTGTGGTTACAACTTTACTAGCATTGGCATATGTGTGAATTGTGATGCACGAATAACTTTATTATATTTTTTATAAAATAAATATGAACTTAATTATCACATAAAAATTATAAATATAATAAAATTATAATTGTATTATAAATAATTAAATTCAATCTTCTCATAATCACTGAATTTATATATATATATATATATATAGTTATAGTTAGTGTCTTCCATTATTGGAACAATAATATTTAAAATTAAAAGCACATAACTAAAATATTTAAACGATATATAATTACTACAATTCAAGTCATTCTATTTTTCAATAGAAAAACAACTCAAAATAAAAATTGATAAATACAATTCAACTATATATAGATATAAATATATATATATATAATATTGTCATATTTTATTAGGAGTAAAATTTTGAAGTAGCCAAAATGAAGCATAAAACACAATTTATGGCCGCACATTGAAAAAACACAATTTTTGGCCATTTTTATTGATTTGGACGTTTTTACCCTTAATGAGGCGGACCGGGTAGGATCAGGCACGCGGGTCGCGTGCCGGGTCGGGTTAGGCACTTATGGCACTATTAGTGCCATAAGTGCCAAGATTTTACTTTGGTTTTATTTTGGATTTCCGTTGGCACTTATGGTACTATTAGTTCCATAAGTGCCAACGGAAATCCAAAATAAAACCAAGTAAAATAATCATTTTGGGCACTTATGGCACTAATAGTGCCATACGTGCAGCACAAATGCAGAAACAACATCATTTAAACCCTAAATGGAACATCTAAACCCTAAATGAATAATCTAAACCTCAAATGGATAATCTAAACCCTAAATGGAATATCTAAACCCTAGGGGAAAGTGTGCACTTATGGCACTAATAGTGCCATAAGTGCCATACGTGCAGCACACCGATCAGATCAGATCTGCCATGGCTGAAATCGAAGGAGGCGGAGATCAGATCTGCCGATGGAGGAGGCGGCGCAACGATCAGATCAGATCCACCGCCGCCGCCTCATCAGACCAGATCTGCCGCCGCCGCGCACTGGAGAGAGAGAGAGGGAGATGAGAAAGAGAGAGGAGAGAGCGGCAGCCGCTGGAGAGAGAGGGAGGGCGGATCTCCTCCACCACCGCTGCGAGAGCTCCGACGAATTCTCCAAGCTCGGCGCCGCTGCCGCGCAGCCGCTGGAGAGAGAGAGAGATAGAAGGAGATGAGAAAGAGAGAGGGAGATGAGAAAGAGAGAGGAGCCGCTGGAGAGAGAGAGAGGGAGATGAGAAAGAGAGAGGAGAGAGAGAGAGAAGGGTGGAATAGTCATGACATACAAAAAATGGCCAAAATTTATGTTTTTTCAAATGGTGGACAAAATTTGATGTTGTATGTTGAATAGGGCCATTCGGCCCAATTGTTTCTTTTTTATTAGTGTAAAATGTGTACGCAGGGAGATACGAATATGTTTTCTATACCATACATTATTGTGGATATCTTTGTGATTGATTTTTTTCTTAATATTTATAATGTGAATATTTAATTGATGTGGGGCTACCAAACCCATAATTTAGAGAGTGAGTAGTACCGATCTTATTAATTATTGATCAAAAGAAAGTAATTACATATTACTAAGCCTATACGTATGCTACTCATAAATAAGAGAGCCCCAATTCACTTGTTTGATACGCGATATGTCATGCTGCGTATTAGAGGTGATATATGGGATTGATATGTCTTTTATGATATGACATATTAATATTTTTTATGTTTTAATTAATTTGATTAATATTTTATTAAGCACGTTCAAATTAAATTAATTAATTTTTTTTATATGAATGACTTTAACTTTGTTGGGTCACTTATGGTTACTGAACTGGTGTATGGGGAGATACACCAGTAAGCTATTTTTAAAACTTAAAACTTCTTTTGTAAACTGATGTGAGTATCGAAACTGATATTGAAGTGAGTTGACTGAAGTAAACAGTGTAAAGAATATCAGTTAAAAACGGGTGCAGACTTATATTGATATTGGTTAAGTGGATTAACTTCAGTGCGAGGAACTTGTCGACACACTGATAGTTCAAGTAGGGTTTCAGTCTAATCAGTTTTAAAATAATCAGAGAAGTGTTAGAAATCTTACTAACTATTCGAAAATTTGTTAGTTAGACAGATTACACTTGGAGCGAAAATGATTTTACGAAATAGCCTTTAAGTGAATCACTTTGTAAGTTCTTAGGGTTTCTCTTTTCACTTTAAACAATTGCAATATGAATAAAGTTTGTGCACAGATAAAGAAAATGTAAATACTGAAAGCAATATGAACACAAAGATTTTTACGTGGTTCGGAAAAGAAGTTCCTACGTTCACGGTCAGTCGATCACACTGATAAATCACTGGGCTTGTGCTTGTAGGTGCACAACAAACCTTGCTTCTGAAACTCAAGTTTCAGAGCCAACACACTGGGTTGGACTTTTCTCTTTCTTAACTCGCAGTTGCTAAGACAACGTGCGTCTAGCTTGCGGTGGTTAAGATTCTCTGAGTTCAGACAACTGTCTTGAACTCTCTCTCTCTCTATCTCAAACACTTTTTTCACTCTTGTAAAAAGGGTTCAAAACTCCAACTAAAGATTATTGAGAGCAGGCTCTCAAGTAATCGAAATCTAGGTTTAGGATGAGAAATATTTGCCTAGTAGCTTCTAAGAGAATGTTGGTATATAGGGTGAACTGATATTTGACAATGGAAATTCTCTTCTTCGATTCAAGGATTTTGGCTAAGTATAAACTGAGTCTTTAGTTCGGCAGAGCTTCAGCGTATGTTCTTGAATCAGTGAGGTCGAAGGTTGAATCTTGAGCTCTATTTATTAGCGAATAAGGAGGAATAGATCCGTTGGATGAAATCCTTCAATCCTATCTGCCTTTTGACTTGTCAATTCAAATATGGCTCAAGTCTTCGCCCTCTATCTCCTTTACGCCAAAAGAGGCATGGTTTTTCTAAGCTAGGAGATGGTGTTACAGTGTAAGGTAACACGAAAAGGGAAACTCTGCAGGTTGGAGGACGATTCACTATATCATTGCATTAAATGCAATGTCCTTTTGCATTAAATGTTGTGTGCTGGAAGCATTCAAGTTGTCCTTTGTCAACACTGAGTGTGTTATACATAACTCCAACTTCAGTCTGTATCTGCACTATCACTCCGAGGTTTCTATTCGAAACATTCCTTTCAGTTGCATTGAATGCTCTTTTAACTGTTCAGGTGTACTGAGGTGTTTTCTTAACGCTTATACTTCAGTGCAGATTCCGCATTGATTTTAGCATTTAATTCAGGTAAACTTCAGTCCTTCATTCTTCAGTCTTCAAGACTTCAGTTCTTCGGATCATCAGTCGTCAAGACTTCAGTACTTTCGTCTTCAGTCCTTGTGACTTCAATGCTTTGTCTTCAGTCTATACTAGAAAAATGAACTCCAACAGTTGAGTTCAAAAGATATTCTAGTCTAGTAAAAATTAAATCTAAGGGTTTTGGAATCATCAAAACTAGGGTTAGAATATTTCTTCTTATTTCCCAACACACTTTATTCATTCTTCACTTTATTATTAAACACTAAGGGTGTGTTTGTTTTTTATCCCTCTAAATGAAGGGATGATATAATGATGTATAAATTTATCATTTAAAATGAGGACCAAACAATTTTTATATCTTATTTAATTTGAAAGATAATATATTTATCCACTCCTTATAAGATGGTATGAAATTATACCACCATTTCTTAGATATAAAATTATTCATTTTCCAAAGGATAATGAGCTGCCCGAAAAATTATACAACTTGTCCGAATTTTTTCATACATCAAAGCAAACGAGGTATAAGGTGGTAAATGTAGCTTATCCCTTCCTTATACCCCAAAGCAAACACACCCTATATATTAGTAACTTGTTAAATCTTATGCCAAAAAGAAATTGATCAACTTAAGTAGGACGGATGCACTAAAATTCTGTAAAATATAAAATGTTGTTTAGTAGTATGATTTATTAAAATTATATAAAATTAATAATAGTTATAAACATAATTTGTATTACGTGTACCACCTTTATAGAAGGTGTACAGAATCCTCAAATCAGTAATATTTTCGAGATTTTGATCGTGTATTTCGTATCACTATTTTTTATTTTGATAAATTACACAAGTAAATAAAGAAATTTAAAGATTGCACGATGGTGGATTCGAACTCAAGACCTCAGGACTTGGGCATTAACTACCTACCGCTAAGCCAACACACGCACATATTTCCGTATCACTACTTCTTATCAAATACTCTCTCCGCCCCACTCCAACTGTCCCATTTTCTATTTTGGGTTGTCTCATTTCCTTTTTTGGCAATACACTCTCTCTATACTTAATTTAAATAATTTCCACTAACTCATTTTATCTACTTTATATACATTTCTTAATTTTTGTGCCCAAAAGAAATGAGACATTTGGAACAGAACGAAGGGAATAAATGGTATAAGCATATTATACACTCTAATCATTCGTACCAAACGAGTTGATAAGTAAAATTACCACTATAATTATCTAACTCTGCTATAAGTTTTGAGGAAAATAATGAAGGATAAACAACAAAAAAATTACAAGTATAGACTGGGCAATTCAATTTTTGTCGTGAATTTTTATGTAATTACTAATTACACACATTAACATAATACTTCACCGACAGTGTGTGAAAGAATAAAGCACAGGTGCGGCAAAAAGTGAGTCATGTATAAATAAATAGGGGGTTGGGTGATTATTACATAGCTCGCCACGTAATTAGGCGATAATCATAAATTAAGAAACAATAATAGAAAAGGAGGCGGCCGGTTTAAAGCAGAATCCACCATTATTATTTTCATTCCCGTATCTATTATGTATCTATATATTTTATTATTTTGCATTTTCATTATTTTAGTACATTTTCTGTAATGTGTATATATTTCTTTTTTGTGCGTCACTGTATTTATTTACTGTCTCTCTCTCTGTGGAATTTCCCTTCCGTTCTTTACCCCAACAAAACGGCAACAGAATTACACACACATTCATCACAATTTTGAAATTCTGAGATCACTGTTACCTTCGCAATTGAAACTCACCATTTTTCTGCGTTTTGACGCTGCTTTCTCACTCAATCAGCTGTTTTTCTCTCGCTCTTATATATATATAGATATACATATATATGCGCACAGATATATCGCTCTGTCTATCAATCTCTTTCTTCCTTTCTCTCTCCTGGCTAGCGGGTTTGCCAAGGCAGACACGATCTCCGCCATCGTAATATAAAATAACCAGGTCCGCGATTCTCTTATTTTTTGGACACGCATGTTGTCGCTCATATGAATTTGTGCGTCAATTTCTGTATTTTGCACTCGCGCTAGCTCTGATTCGAATTTTTTTTGTTTCATTTTTATGAAATTTGGGTTTATGGCCTTAAATCATTTCAGCTCCATGCAATTGTTCCGGTAACTACCGTGTATGGTTGGTATTGTGGTTTGACTCTAGAATTAGTGATCTGAAGCTCCATTGTTTTCATCTTTTCCTTTTTGTTCATATTTTTGTCGTGTAGTTGTAAATTGAATAATTTGCTTTTGTTTGTTCGTTATTTTATTTATTGGATGTTTGGGTTATTTACTAATTTACGACTTCGTTGTTTGATTAGTTCCTGTAATTTTGGAGATCGTGTATTACTCTTTTAGTTCGAATTTGGGGTTACCTTCGGGTGATATAGAAATCCGCAAATACATAGATATTGCTATATTATTTGTTTACTTAGACTTTGGCGTACGTTTGAAGGTTCGGATGTTGCATTCCTGGCCCGTTTCTTAGTTCTTTAACTATAGATAACTATATTTGGGCGACTGCTCCTTTAATATATGCGTGTATGAATAAAAATGTGATATAGCTACATATTGTTTATTTATGTTTTTGTATGGTGCTAGTTTAGTGATTAGTTGTTTATGCAGCCTCGTTTAATTTATATGCTAATCAGTATCAAATTAACCCTCCTGATTGACTGATTTGTTCTTCCTTTTTTTTTTTTTTTTTTTAAATATGGTAAAGGGGGTTTCCAATTCAACAGCTTTTCTGATATATTGAAGCACCTTCTGTGGATTTCAAGCAAAGTGGATATTGGTCCTTAATTGAACATTTTCTGCCACAATACAACAGGAATCAGCTATCCGCACATTGTTATTTAACCCCTCTGGTGTGCAAATAGTTGGATCCATCAGAACATAGACAACCAACCAATTGTGATGAGAATTTCTCACTGGATTTCATGATCATAAGTTTTTGCAATGGGGTACTTGAGTGTGGAGAAGAAGTGGGTGTTCCCTCTTGTTATAAGTTCATTAGTATGTGTTTTCCTTCTGGCAACCTCCTTTAATATGGGCCTTGTGTCCTCATTGCACACAATAAATTCCATTTTTTCAATATTCCCTTCTCGTCTTACTTCCAACGGCTCTAGCTTTGTTGAGTCAAAAATGAATCAAGCTCCGCCACTTGTTCCCCCTCCTCTTCCGAAATTTGCTTATTTGATTTCTGGATCAAAAGGTGATGTAGACAAACTTTGGAGGACTCTTCATGCTCTGTATCATCCATGGAACTATTATATAGTTCATCTGGATCTTGAGTCTCCCTTAGAGGAGAGATGGGAACTCACATCTCGGGTGGCAAACCACACACTTTTTACGAAGGTTGGGAATGTTATTGTAAATAACAGATCAAATATGGTCACTTATAGGGGTCCCACAATGGTTGCTAATACCCTTCATGCATGCGCCATTCTTCTAAAGAAATATAAAGATTGGGATTGGTTTATTAACCTCAGTGCTTCAGATTATCCTTTGGTGACTCAAGATGGTGAGTTTATCTTTTGTATCCCTAGTTTCATTTCAAGACTTTTGTGAATTTATGAGTTTATATTACCTGGACAGTGGACATCCATGCACATGATTATTCCTTCTTGCAGATCTTCTCGATACATTCGCTGATCTGAAAAGAGATCTAAATTTCGTAGAACACACTAGTGACTTGGGCTGGAAAGCGTAAGTTCTATGGCACATATTTGGTCTTATCTTTTATTGGTCAGAAGAGACTCCTTAAGTCTAATCCTGTTTATTTGGTTTTCTTACAGTGCTCAGAGGGCAATGCCGTTGATTATAGATCCTGGACTTTACCAGACAACCAAATCTGACATATTTACAGTTGGACCCAAAAGAAATTTACCAACAGCATTCAAATTGTTTACTGGTTAGTTTATCTATTGCAATCCATCATATCGAAATTTTGATGTTGTCAGTGGTCCTTTGTCCTCCTCATCTCCCTTCTCTTTCTTGACGGTATGTCTTTTTGGGTCTGTTGTGGAAATTTATCCACCCAACCTGGTGCATCTTGAATTAACTGGTCTTTTCCTTGTAATGCAATATGAGATTATTAGTCTTTTGTAAACATTATGGAATTGACATTCTAATTACATGATAATCTCCTGAAATCACAATTAGGTCTGAAGTACTAAAATTTTGTAGGAAATAATTTAATTGTGTACTCTTTTTACAATCAGTTTTGCATAACTATCACCTTACTGACTTCTTGAGGGACATTCTCTTGTAGCAGAAAATATGATAGGCTAATGTGTGCGTGTGTTGGTCTAGTGGTAGGAGGTTAATGCCCACGACCTGAGGTCCTGGGTTTGAGTCCGTCGTGCGGTCTTTAAATTTTCTTAATTTACTTATGTAATATATCAAAAAAAAAATGTATATGTATATGATAGGCCAATCATGTAGGCAGCAGCCAAACATCTTGTCAATTTGCTTGGTTGCAGCCTATCCACCCTGTTACTGGTTTTGGGGTTGCTGAAAGCTGAGAAAAATCAATTCTGTTTCTGTTATTCTGAATGCTTTCTATTCATGCACATAACATTACTAATCTCTTCTGCTTCATATCAAGTTACTGTTCTACTAGCCTCTTTATCCAGAAAAGGTTGTCGTTATTATGCAGGGTTTGTGAATAAAAAAGGGGGCTGCCTTTTTTTCCTCGGTTTCTGAATCTCACGAATGAACTTGAAAAAATTAGATTCATAATTTCTTTTTCCTCCAACACAAAGTTTGTTTACCCTATTCCTACACATTCCATCATGTGGTGCTGGGGAGAAGAAGGGGATTTCTTGTCTTGAGATGGTCAATAATCAATTGCATTCTACTATCAGAGATTAATTAATATATCATAAATGATAAACAATGCTATTTGCAGGTTCAGCTTGGATGATCTTATCACGTGCATTTGTGGAGTACTGCATATGGGGCTGGGATAATCTCCCACGAACCCTGCTGATGTATTACTCAAACTTTGTTTCCTCCCCAGAAGGCTATTTCCAAACTGTCATCTGCAATGCTCCGCAGTTTGTGCCAACTGTTGTCAACCACGACATGCACTATATATCCTGGGATAACCCCCCACAACAGCATCCTCACACGTTATCCGTTAATGACACAGCAGATATGATTGGTAGCAATGCTCCATTTGCACGTAAATTCAAAATGGACGATCCGGTGTTGGACCAGATTGACATTCATTTACTCGGGAGGAAAAGAGGGGGCTTCACGCCTGGTGGCTGGTGTGCAGGCAAACCTCGTTGCTCGAGGGTGGGGAACCGGAACAAGCTTAGGCCGAGTCCTGGTTCTCAAAGGCTGCAACGCCTCATAGGTAATATAGTATTTTCAGAAAATTTTACTAAAGCTCAATGTTTCTAGATTTCTTCGTCCATTGCTGCTAGAGGTGGAGGGAGAAGGCGGGAGAAATCCACGAGAGGCGAGATTACACGTAGTAGATCATTAGGCATTTTCCCAAGCACCAATAATGAATTAGAATTAGTGCATATACACAAAAAAAGAATTGCTTCTTTCGGCCATGTAATTGTAGGTCCTTTTTTGACATATATACTGTTATAAAGTCATATTCATATTATCAATGGCTGCTGCATTCGGCATCATTTATTTTTTAAATTATGTCTTCCTATTTTATGATTTTATCCCTGGAAATGCAATGTCGTCTCCCTCTCTCTGCTGAAAAAGTGAAAAAGTTAACATTAGATTTACAAATATCAAGCTGCGATAGAAATACATTACTAGTTTGGAAGATGAAGAATAAGAGTTTACATAAATGATCGAAACGCAGAGCTATTACAAAATGTACAAAAATATATCAATAATTATAACCCCTTTCCACACCTCTTTCTTCACTTCACCTCATATTTATCTACAATATACTTTTCCAAAAGATGAATGGCATTTCAACGTATATATATATCCACTACAAAACTAAGGCAAAAAATTTGTTTGACCCAACCAATATTCTACCAAAGAGGAAATCAAGCCATCTCCAATAGCTTAATATTTCCCATGGAGTTTGCAGCTACTAAGGTGGAGGATTGGCCGCGCCAACACACGGATGAGATGAACTGTGCAGTGTCATCCACTTCATCACCGGAGAGTGGATCCGTGCTATTGAATTTGAATGACAGTGCAGGCATCGGGAGGGCCTTGTGGTAGACGAAAACCTGTGCAAGAAACGCGACAATCAGAGAAAATGAATGAAAGTCTTGTACATTAAGCCAGTATTTTATGCTTTTAGTGATAGATTAACAAGCTCAGCCCAAACCATCAAAGTACATGGTGAAATAGAGTTGATATTATTTTTATTTAAAGTGAACCAGATGGCGATGTGGCTGGTGGAATTTTGGAGGTTCTCATCATTACTTGCACCAGCCAACCCAAGATTGCAACAAGAACCTCAGGGACTTCAAGAATGAATAGATAAAGACAGCAGATATCATGATAAAAGAGACGATCGAAATTAACATCAGCATATCATTCAATCTCAATTTTTGTAATTGATGTCTGTTGATATTTAAAAGAATGAATCATTTAAAAAGCTTCCAGAAGCACTTTATTCAAGACTAGGCATAAGATAGTGTATAAATTAGTGGCTACAATTTGAATATTACATTAAAGAGGGTGTTTGGCTAAGCTTATTTTAAAGAGCTTATAAGATGTAATTTCGGTGATTGGATGATTGAACTTATAAGCTAGAGATATAATTTTTTTGCTAGAGAGAGAAAATTGAAGAGATATGAACTTGAAATTGTATATGATCCCACTAATGAGGACCACCAGACAATGTGATAGGAATTCCTCTTTACTGTCTAACCAAGAACGATAAGCAATTATGTTAATTAGTTTTGTCACTTTGTGTTCATGAATTAAATTGACTCTCTTATTTGTATTTATCTTTTGTGCTAGTATTTTGAATCCTATGGAATCGGACATTCAGCCGATTTGTTGAGCTGGGAACGTTTATGGGCCTAGTGAGAGCTGATTGCAGTGTTAACAATTTGGTGGCAATCATCTCCAGAAGTCTGTACAGAAAGGTGTAATAAAATGATGTCTTCAGGCAGTGATGTATTTCATGAGCTAAAAACATTACCAGTTATGCCTACTTGTCTAGTCTATAGACACATCCTTTGACAAGGACAAGTTGGGGACGTTATCCTTCTAACGTCTCTCTTTAAGTTATGCTCGGGGTATCAAATTCGAGAAAAGGCCATCAGAGTTACTATCAAGGCATACATCAGAGGCAATATAATTCAAACTCTAGAACAACTTCAAATATCACCAAGTAAAAATTTCAATGGATATAATATATACAAACACAGGGAATGCTGCACAAGGATTAGTAATATGAGGTAAAAATAAATACCTCGTTTGTTTCAGAGCCAGTTGCAATATAACCATCCGATACTGACAAGCCAACAAAATTCTGCAATGAATATATACTATCAGTATCTACATGTGTTCATATACTTGGACATTTTCATGGGAAAAAATGATAACTAGGACACAAAGAAAGCAACTAAAAATCAATAGATCAATTCTAAAGAGAGGTTAAGCATCGCCACTGAATAAAGAAATCCGCTTTTCGAAGTTTGAGGTTATCATAATCAGGATGGAAATTTTAATGGCTTTCAGGACAACATACGGTAACTAAAATCGGGAAGTCGAAAATTGGAGGCACAAGATCTGACCTACTAGAGAATGTTGCAACAAGTCATGCAAAATATGAGGTTCATATGAACTTAAATGTAAGTTGATATTGGTAACTTGATCTCGAGCCATATCGAAAGAAGAAAGAAAAAAATCGCTTACACGCAAACATATATCTAGAAATGCCACAACAAAACCAAATGTGAATGATGGAAAAAAAAATACCTTTACATTCAGATGGCCTGTGAATGACTGCAAGGGACAATCAAGAACTCGTGACGTACACATCGACAGATCCCAGAGCTTTAGTGTGTTATCCGTGGAGGCTGACACAAGAGTTGTTGAATCGATGAACTTCACATAGCTCACTGTCTTTTTGTGCCCAACGAGAGTACATAGAGGCATTTTCGAGTTGCGAAGGTCATAGTAGTATATCTTATGATCTGCCGAACCAAATGCAAGAGTACGACCGGAATCTGTGGGGAATTGAACACAGCAGACATTGGCCTTCGTCTTAATGGTATCGACGCTTACTCCCTGCAGTAGCAGCCCATGTAAGAAAAACAACTTATTACACATCCAGAATTAAATCCACAAGCAACGATAACTAGATGCTTTAGTACGTTTAGTTTCAAAGCTGACATCCACCAAGTGCAAAAGTAGAATTGCCTGATTGATATTCCAGAGCTTAACGGAACCATCATCGCTGCCGCTGGCCAGCATTGTCGGATCTGCCACTGAGAAATCAACAGACCACACACGCCGTTCGTGTTCTCTCATTTCCAAGAAAGTCTGGCTCCTTGTGACATCCCATACCTGGAAAATATACCAAGCAACACAGTGATGATCGGATAATGAGAGCATATGCATGCATATAATTTGGGCATAGAAATATCAACATACCTGCACCACACCTTCAAAGTTACTCGAAGCAATCTGGCCTTTAATGTAGCTATTCCAACAAATGCTGCTAAGCTTCGATCTACTAGCCATTTCAACAACCGGATAATGAATATCACGATCTTCGTTCAAGATGGAATTGTATTCGAAAACTTTGATTTTCTTATTTACACCAGCACTTGCAAAAAACTCCCCATCACGGTCAAAACTAAGGGAGCATACCAGATTTGATGAATTTAAAAGATCTCCTTGCTTTAAATCCGCCTTAACTTTTAGCTTGCTAAAGGAAAGATATTTACACAATCCTTCTAGGAATGTATTTATCCATCCATTTGGCTTTTGCTCAATGTTCCGCTCTCTCGAAGATGGGTTACTGATGGAACTTCTTTCGGTTGCTATATTAGACCCTCCTCTACCATCACTACTAACTTGAGACTGTCTTGCCAACGACCGAGATGCTGTTTTCACAGATCTGCGTCTGGTTAGAAAATATGCTGATTCCAATTTCCGGAAATTCTTCATCAGCCGAGAACTTTTGGAAAGAAAGCTTCCTGGAATCTCTGATTTCTGATGCATATCTGCATGATCGTCTGATTCATCTGGGGCGGTAGTATCATGGCCCTGCCTGATTCTCTTTCTCGACCCTGAGCTACCAGAATCATCATCATCTGCATTGTTCATTAAATTGGGACCCGGTCCTGAACTCTTACCGAACTCTAAGCTTGGACCTCCTTTCATCCTGAGAGAGGTCTGCAGCTTCGTGACTTCATCTATGTCGGAGGATATAAGTGATATTGTTTCATTCAAGTTATCAGCGGCTTCTTGCTTCATCTGTTGCAGTATCAAGAGAAATTCCAGCAATAGCTCCTGCTCCTCTATCATTTCTCGAAGGTCTATGGCAGCTTCCCGTTCTTCTATTTCGTTTCTAGGTTCATTCAAGAACTCGCTTTGCAACAGTTCACTGTGCATATTATGATAGAAATATAAGAACAGCTAAAGAATTGGGAAACAAAAAGAATGAAGCCATAACTAAGGTAAATTAAAGTGCACATTGCCAAGGAGAAGATATTAACAAGCACTAAGAAATCGTAGTTGATAGGTAGGAATTGAATGAAACATATTGTGGCAGTAGATACACCATACGTTTATATTTAACATTCCACTGGGGCAAAGGTAGTTGTCATCAGGTCGTGAATTGCACATCACATATTAGAAAACTGAATACTCCAGAAAACATTGAACGAATTACAAAGTTTGAAGCAAGAGCTTTCAAAGCATCATTTTCCAGCAGTTGAATAGTTACACAACAAATTCTCAAACTTCATGGTGCATACAAGATAATTCAACATGACACAAATTATAGAAAATTGAGTACTAGCAGAAAGGCTATATTATCTGAAACTTCAGAATCAATACACATGATATTTACAAACACATACCTCATTTTAGGCCGGCTACTTGGCTCCGGGTGCAACAACCATAAGCAAAACGAAGCTTCTTTAGGCCACTTAAGAAGCAGCTGCGGAGGGAGGACACGGTGTCTCAGGCTTGCCATAGTCGAGCTTTTCTCTTCCAGGGAATTAAAAGTGCAAAACAACTGCTCATAAATAGACATGTGTATATGTCAGTAAGATTCTTGAAAACTACATTAACTAAACACACACACGCGCGAATTCTAACTCACACTACATTCAGGGAAGAAAACTCGAATATTAGTTCAACAACAACTGCTGAGCACTGACCTCAAATAGTAAGACACCAAGTTGATAAATATCTGAAGCACACGAAGTCGGATCACCAGAAACCTCTTCTGGTGTGGTGTACCAATTGGACTCCAAGAGCAGTATCTGCTTCATTGGAAAAGACTGCTTCTTGTCTCCCGTTCGCTCATTGGCAGCACCTTCTGAAGCATGCACAGCCTGACCTGAACTCGATTGCAAACAGCTGCTTTCGGAGTTAATCTGTGAGGCTGGATTCCTTGCAAGATGAGCATCCTGCGCGCCCGACTGACTCCTAGAGTGCTGCGACTCAGGAGGCACAAGCGAGGGCGAACCCTTGAACTGAGCCATTTGGCTGTTTGATCCATACTCCGGGGAATCCGAGCCAGAATCCGAGCAAGACGCAGACTCAATGAACGACACCCGGTTGTATGAGGACATAACGAAACACGAAGGCCTAACATTGTGAACTACAATTCCTTGTGAATGAGCCAAGTTCACTACATCTACAATCTGAGAGAATATATGCAGGCACTCTAGGGCATCCACAGTTCTATCTGGATTATCCAACCATTTCCTCAAACTCACATCGTTGCATTCCGTAGGGCGGGCAACAGCCCCGCCTCCGCCGTCGGCCCCCTCAACCCCGGGGAGGAGAGCTCTATGGCTATTGACATGAGTCCAAGGCCTCCCTTTCCTCACAGAATCATTGCTATTATTATCTCCTGAAAATCTGACAGCACCTGCCCTCAAAATTCTTGAATTTCTGACCAAGAATGAAGAATTCAAACCCCTAGAACTATCAGACCTCTCCCAACCAGACTCGGATGAGCCCTCCATAACTATCCACCTCTCACTACTAGTATACTTACATGAATCCCAGGATACAAACACAAACATAAAGAATTGCACAATGACTTGATCCACAAGATTTCAACAATTTCTTTTGCCATTCGGAATCAAGAAAACATCATGACCACAAAATAATATATGTATTAACCAATATATGCCGCAAAAGAATAGTCAGCCGTCTCTTGATCGTATAGAGTTAGCATAGAAAGCTCTTACAATTCAAAATTCTATAACTCCACCGAATTTGTTGGGTTAGGAAAGATTCAGATCACCCACAAAATCTACTTCACACCATATACACAATCACAGTAAACATATATCGAGAGAGAGAGAGAGAGAGAGCGATGAGTTGTGAGGTAGAGAGAAGAGAGCAGCAAGAAGCAGCACCAGAGATTATGGGGAAGAGAGAGAGAGAGAGAGTGTAGCCCGAGCAATACAAAAGAACACGAACCACACAAACTGATACTCTACTTTTTCCTCACATCCCAACACGAAAAACAAACATTGTGATTATTTTTCTTTTTTCCATTAAATGAAAACACCACAGCCTCACAAAATTCTCCATTCCCCAAGAAAAAAGAAAAAGAAAAAATAAAGAGTAAAAAAAAAAACGACAAAAACAAAAACTAAATGTTCAAAGCATACAGACAGACCTCAAATGTGACGAATACATTACACATCGTAAATTGCAATAAACGCGAGATGTGTAAAAAATCCCTTTTTATGCAGATTTGTGATTGCAATAAACGCGAGATGTGTAAAAAAATCCTTTTTATGCAGATTTGTGAGATCATTTCGTCTATACTTGACGTATTTACAAACCCTAAAAGGACCTGCCCTTGTATTATCTACAATTCCCGCTTCCATTCATGTAAACTGGCGACGTGTCTCATTCTCGTCTTCAACCTCTAAGATTTGTCCTTTTCGAAACAAGTGATTAGGATTATTAAACCATTTCTTTTTCTGGGCTGCATTTTTTTATTCCGGAAAATCAAGATTGAACTAAAGAATCATGGCCAAAATGGTACTAAAATATTCCACAATTACCGATGATCGGACCCAGAAATCCCAAAATGATCAAGATTAAATTAAAGAATCATGGCCAAAATGCTACTAAAATATTCCTAATTACTACCTAAATATGTCAATTGGAATCTTTTTAACTTAATCTCAAGGTATTAAAAAATTAGTTCTTGCCATTTTGGTCTATAAAAAACAATTATTTTTGTTGACAAACCCAATTACGGCCTAATCTACGTACCAAGATTCTGGAATCGATACGATGCCAGATTTTCTGTTGAGTAAAATTTCCAATTCTTTGGTAGATTGCTTCAACGAAGATGATGTCGGTTTCGACTCCAATCTTTTTCCTACCCTTTTTACTTCTGTAGAAAATAAGCGCATGGGCACAGCTGGTATGCAAAAATGAAATGAAAATGAAACGGTGATTCATGCGCCCATTCTCAATCCTAGGGTTGATACAATTTTTGTAATGGGAATCGTCATTTCCGACGAAATGCCTATTTCCATGCATATGGAATTAGCCATTCTTCCCTTTCCCCATGGTTAGGGGTGTAATCGAACCGAGTCGAACCGAATAGTGGTGTGCTCAAGTTTGATTTGTTAAGCATCGAATCGAATCTCGAACTTTATTTACCGAATACTTTGAGGCTCACGGGCCTAATCGAGCCTATACGAACTTTCTAAATTTATATTTATATTCAAAATATTGATTATTTTATTTAAAATATTAAATATATTAATTATTTTCTTATAACAAACAAAATTAATTAGAGATTTAATACATTTATTAAATGGTGATTTTATATATAAAAAAAGAAAAGAAAAAACCCAAAAAAACCCTTGAAAGCACAGAAGGAGCAGTCTAAGGGCCGAACCTCATTAAAACCTTTTCACGGAAAACCCAGTGGGGAAAACCGTGAAAAGGAAAAAGAGTACTCGTCTAAACACAAAACGAAAGTAGGGAAGAGCGGAAGGGAAAGTTTCCGGAACTCCAGCCTAACCATCGTCCCCAAACTATCCCGGCTCTCACCCCACGAAAAAACAAAACGGCCGGTAAGACTCCGTCGCCGTAAGAAGAACAAACCCAAATAAAGAAAAACGAGAGCAAAACATCCGGGTATATGCCATCTCCGTGAACACTCCACAACCCCCATCCCAAAATCCAAACGCCTGCCAAGTGATCGTAGAAAAACCCGAATCAGACAACAACCCATCAGCCTCAACTACCGTTTCTGACGCAGATGGCTATGCGAAGCCATGTCCAGGCAAACCGCAGCCCTAATCTCCTCAATCTCGTGCGGCCACCACCCTTCCGAACGTTGTTGGTTAGCCATTAAATCTGCCGCCTTGTTTCCTTCTCTAAAGATGTGAGAAACCTGCAGCGAGAAAGCCATTTAATACAATTATTATTAATTTTAGAGGATAAATATAAGTTATGTCTACTAATACTTTATATTTTCCAAGCTAAATCACTTGACGAACATGTTCACGAGCTAACGAGCCGAATACTACTAAGCTCAAGTTTGGTTTATTTATTTTACGAGCTTCTCTAAACGAATTTGAACGAGCTTTTTTCAAGCCGAGCTCCGAATAGTTCGCAAGCGGCTTGGTTTGTTTACAGCTCTACCCATGGTATTATGTATTCTCACTAATATGAGATTACTCTATAATAAAAGTTTATTTTTTTAATTAAATAATATAATAATATTAATAATAATAATAATAATAATAATAATAATAATAATAATTTCAAAAATAATTTTAATAATAATATAATATAATAATAATAAGTAATAAATAATAATGGTAAAAATAAAATAATAATAATAAATAAATAAATAATATTAATAGTAATAATAATACTATATAATAGCAAATAATTTAATATTATTAATATAATAAGTCACTAACCTCAAGTAATTTAATCATAATATTTTCTCCATTAAGAGGAATTGTCTCTTCAGTGGTTTTAACAATTTGTTTTAATCCAATTTTGTCAAAAGTCCCTAATTTCTATATATTACACTAGGTTCCACTTTAGGAATTGTCCATTTATTTAATAGATCCAAATTCTGGGGCAATTCTAAATAATTTTAATAATAATATAATATAATAAAATTAATAATAATAATAACAAATAATAATATTAAAATAAAATAATAATAATAATAATAAATAATAATATTAAAAATATAATAATAATAATAATAATAAATAATAGAAAAATAATTTAATATTAATAATAATTGTAAAAAAAATTAATAATAACAATAAATAAATAATATTAATGGTAAAATAACAAATAATATTAGAAAAAATAATAAAATAATTTTAATAATAATTAAAAAATATATAAATAAATAAATAACAATAATAAATGAAAGTAATAATAATAATAATAATTAATAATAATTAATAATAATTTTATTATTATTAATTATTATTAATTATTATTATTATTATTATTATTATGTTAATTTTATTTCATTCATATCCATTCATTCATTATAAATACCAACCATAGGAATCTTATATTTCATTCCATTCCATTCCATTCCCCTTGTCATTCCATTCCAAAATCCATTCCATTTAGGGGTGTGCAGCGGGTCGGACCCGGACCGACTCGGACCGACCCGTCGGGTTTGCAGACCCGAAAATTTTAAAAAAACGGACCGACCCAGACCGAAACTCTCGAGCGGGCCGACCCGGGACCGGACCGAACCCGAGCAACGGGTCCGGTTCGGTCCGGGTCAGACCCGCTAATAACCTAGCTTTTTTGAATACATATAACTCTATGACTAATTTCAGAAAAATGAGTTAAAATAAGTTAAATAAGTAGTACTTAACGGAGTCGGCGTTGGGATCGTCGGCGGCGAGGATTGGGCGGCGCGACTGAGCAGGGAGCACGACCCTGTGCCGGCGAGGACTAGGCGGGCAGACTGGAGTCTAGCGCCTCTGGGCGACACAGCAGCAGAGAAAACTGAAGTATGGGCGTGCTGTGCTGCGCAGCTGCGGGAGTCGCCGCGGGCTGGACTGGAGTCGGGATTGGTCCGGGCGTTGGGTGGGGCGGGTGGCAGGTTGAGTGGGACTGGGGTGGCAAAGAGCAGCGGCGGCTAGGGTTGGGTTTGAGTGGGAGGGACACACGCACGTAGGGTTATGGAGAAGAATTGATTTCACTTTTCAGATTTAGTTTCTTTAGGATTAGTTTAGATATGAATTTTAAATTTTATAAATATTATTTTAAATATTAAATATATAAAAAATAATTAATTTATTAATATATGGGTCGGTCCGGGTTTGACGGGTTTGACCGGGTTTCGACCCGGACCGACCCGGGAAATTTTCGGTCCATGAAAACAGACCCGGCCCGGACCATACATAGCTCTTGGGTCGGCTCGGTCCGGACCGAACCCGTCGGTCAGGGCGGGTCCGGCGGGTTCGGTTTGGGTCTGCACACCCCTAATTCCATTCCCTTCTAATTTCATTCCTACATACTAGCTATCACCTGAATTTCCTTCACAGGGAAGAACAAATCATAGTTTAATGCCAAAAAATTATTGTCTTTTCAAACTATATATAATTATAAATAAATACTCAAATTATTGATATTTTAACAAAAAAACATCACAAATTATACACAATTATAATTAAATGTACAAAACTATCACAAAATTAATAATAATCTCCCAAATTTTAATTTTCAATCGTAAAAAATTACGTTTTTCTTTTGAAATTATTACTCCCTCCGTCCCAAAAAATATGTACTCCCTTCGTCCCCGAAATAAGTTCCTTTTTTTTTCTTTTTGGGACGTCCCCCAAATAAGTTACTCTTTCTTTCTTTCCATTATTGGACAACTACCCCACCACTAATAATACTTTATTTATTCTTACTTTTCATTTACTCCCAATACTAATTATAGCACTTTTTCACTTTTTCACCACTCTCAATACTAATTATAACATATTTTTCTCCACTATCAATACAATTTACCATTTTTTCTTAAAACTCGTGCCGTCCCCAAAGATGAACTTATTTTGGGAACGGAGGGAGTATAATTTTTCTTTTTCGTTCATCTCAACAAAACATGCATGCCATATTTATAGTAATAATTCTCTCATTAAACATCACAATCAATGTGAGACATTTTATCTAATCACACTATATTTTATAGGAACTTTTAAAATTTATATGGTCTCATACTATGTACTCCTTATGTCCCACTTCAAATGTCATTTTTTCCTTTTTGGGTTGTCCCACTTCAAATGTCTTATTTCCTTTTATGGAAAAAATTATCCTCAAAATGTAGAATTTTTAGGACTCACATCACCTTTTCAACTCTACACCACACCACTTAATAATATAATTAACATTTTCCTAAATAACCGTGCCGAAAAGAAACAAGACATTTCATTTGGGACGGAGGGAATACGTTTTTATATATGAGAGTTTTTATGAGACGGATGAAGTATTATATTAAATTTTTTTTTTGAGACGGAAGCCAAACATATTATTACTCAATATCGTTCCATACAATATCCATAAGCCATCTAGAGAAATCTTGAGTCCACCTCATCGAGCACTCAATATGACGCGCAAACTGCGCAAGACTATGGGCGGCCATATTTGCCGATCGATGACAAGAATACTCTCACGGGCTGCACTTAGGATGTCTCGTATATCCTGCGGAAGAAAGTCCTCCTCCTCATTCGGATCTGCCATCAAGCATAGAATCCGTGTAAATGCGTATCGGTTGAAGCTCACATTCCACACTAGGAACAATTCCCTCCACCACCATGGTATTAGAAGTGGGTTTCGTCTTCTTCGCCAGATATGTCCCTTGCAATAACTCCAACTCCAAAAACCTTATCACATCAAGCAGCACCTTTCACCTCATGTTGAGACTTGCGCTTCATATTCATCACTAGTAAACTCTTCATGAATCGCTCCAGCCCCTCAGCCTTGCACACATAATCCTCCAAAACCAAGTAGTATTAGTATTAAATTTTAGCAAGGAACGAAGTTGCTTTGTTAATAGCTCATATTTGTGCTGTCATGATGAGACAACCTTTCCATAACGAGAAATTAAATTATGGGACATCTTTATTCGTATTCTAATAGTAATTTAAATATTTAATTATAATTATGTACAATTTTATACTCTTTTTTGTTGAAATGTCAATAGTTTTGATATTTATTTCCAATGATGTACAGTTTAAGAATATATATATATATATATATAAAATTATTTTTGCTCTTTCATTAATTTTTTATACAGAATAACTTATTTACTATTTATATTATATAAAAAGTACATAAATGGTTATCATTGCACGAGGAAAAATTTCAGTTACTCTTAAAAGTAGGGGTAGGGATCAGCCCACTCGGTTTCGGGTTATTTTCGGTTCGGGCTAGTCGGTTTTTTTATTTTTCAGGCTAAAATTTTTCGACCCTAACCCTAACCCACTCGGTTTCGGGCTAGCCCGTTCGGGCCCGCAAGTTTTACGATTTTTTATATGTTTTTTTTATAAATAAATAATCATATTCTTTTAATAAAAATATGTCTTATTTTTTAAATCAACACAATTCGCTTTATTTTAGATACAAAAAGTAGTATTTTTTTAACATAAGTTTACATAATATCTAACTTTAATTTCGTTTTGATAAAAATTGTATGTAGATTTAATATAAATGATTATCTTTCTTTGACTTTTATATCATAGATGTTTGTCATTAACCGTTGGAAAAAATCAAAACATATTCTACATGCACAAAATGTTATTATTGAATTAAAAAGTAAAGTATTAAAGTTTAAAAATCAATTATTAAGAATGTGTTCGGTTAATCGGGCCAACCCACTTGGTTTTCGGGCCAACCCAATCGGGCTCGGGCTATTTTCGGTTCGGGCCATTCGGGCTAAATTTTTTTCGGGCTAAAAATTTTCAGCCCTAACCCACCTTTTTTATCGGTCTATTCGGGTCGACCCGTCGGTTTCGGGCTTTTTTGACATCCCTAATAGGGGTGATAAGTGATAACTATTCGTAATACCCGACAATTAATAACTATTACTCCATAATTTATATATTTAACTACGTATTAAATTTGTAATGGATTGATTGTTTTCGATAGTTTTGGTTTGCGTTGTGATTTTATTGGTTTTTCTATTTTGGTATGTTAATTGTTTTTTATTATGAAATTTGTTAATGTGAATTATGAATTTGAAATGCAAAGGTCCCTGAGAATTTTGAGACTTGTGAATTAGAGGGTGTTTGGCTGAGTTTATAAGCTCCTCAAAACAGCTTATAAGTTGTTTAGGAGTTTATAAGCTCCTCCAAAGTGTTTGGCAAAATAAGCTCTCAAACAGTTTATAAGCTCCAAAAATAAGCTCCAAGAGCTTATAAGCTCCCCAAAAAATAAGTTCATCTACCCCAACTTATTTTTTTATAAGCTCTTGAAACATCTTATAAGCTCTTGGAGCTTATAAGCTCTTTAAAATAAGTTTAGCCAAATACTCTCTTAGGATGTTTTAAAATTTATTGATGTTTGATATATGACGACTTATTATATTTGATTAGTACTAATTAGTAAAATTATGATTTTTTGCCTTTTAAAGTCTAAAGATGTTGGAAAATCAAAATAAATATATGGTGGTTATTTTTTCCGCAGTATTATGATTACTCATATAATCCATCTGTTTAATTCGATCAGTTATACGAGTAACCAAATATAATTCGATTTTGGTCCGAATTGCATAAATTGTCCAAATTCAAACACGAGTATTCGTATTTCAGGTTCAGGTTACTCATACCCTATTCGTTTATCACCCTTAGTTTTTTTTTTAACAACACCTAGCGGGTGAGGGGTTAGGCAGACCCTCAACTTATAGATAAAGCATCAACCAGTGTCCCATACAAAACGTTGCCAAAAAATGAGAACGTCAAGCGGAATCAACAAAGAGAAACAGAAAACAGATCGAACCAAAACAGACAGAGACGTAACCCAAAAATGGCTACATCCACGAGACAAAAGAAACAAAATAAAAAGGAAACAAGCCAAAGCAAACTAGCTATCAACATGAAAATTGAATCTAAAATTAGGATAGCCAAACTGATCCATCCTAACAAGAGCAAGAAACTGCCTAGGAGCAGAAGAAATGTCAAACGTAGTCAACATCTGAACTTGATGCCCTCTCATCGCCATAAAATCAGTAGGTCGGTTTTCCTCGCGGGGGATGTGAGTGAAACGGACTTGTCGAAGCTGAGTAAACAGTTGGATCCAAGCAACAGAATGACGAATACTAGCGTGACTGTGACGCCCCAGTAGACATAATCAACACGATCGCCGCCGCATCCATCTCAACCCAGATATGGGAAGAGAAGGTGATAGTCAACCTAATACCCTCGAGCAGAGCAACTAACTCGGCATCAAAATTGGAAGTAGCATCACAAGGGGTACAGAAGGCAATAATGAGGGCTCCAGTATGATCACGAACCACTCATCCACCTGCACTGCGCTGTGTGTGAGAATCGAAGGAACCATCAGTGTTCAGCTTCACCCAAAGAGACTCCGGAGGGAGCCAGCGAACCAAAATGGACCGAATGGTCTGCCTCGCAAGGGGAGCTGGTGGCATGAAATTAATCGGGGGCACACATCATCACCAATGAGAGACGGTGAATTTCCCCGCTGCAACAAGAAGTCGTAGCTATCGAGCAACCTGTGAAATCAACCCTTAGTTAAAAGGTGAGTAGTTTAAATATGTAATTCGTAATTATTTCTAGATAGGCTCCACTATCCCATGCAATTTACTTCTTTTGGGAATGTGTCAACTCGAGATTCTCTCTAAAATTGGAAGTGATTATGATTATGCCCACGCATAGAGATTGACTATTTCGATCTAAAACTTTTCGCTTTTCAAACGAGAGTGCCACAACAAAGGAGATTTACTAAGAAGCGGATTTTGAAAATAATCATTTTAAAATAATAATTTAAAAATTTAATTATTAAGATAATTTTTTAAAAAATTGTCCATTTTTACTATTTTAGCCTTGCATATAAAAAATTTAAAAATTACTCGCATATTTACACTTAGTCGAATTCACAATCAGCATTCATTTTAGTTGTGAATTCAAATAATCGTGACTTGAGTTTTAAAATTTGAATTCATAACCAAAAATAGTAATAGTCGTGAATTCAAGTTTTAAAGTGTAAATTCACAACTATCAAATATTCTTAGTCGTGAATTCAAGTTTTAAAGCGTGAATTCACAACTAGAAATATTGTTAGTCGTGAATTCAAGCTTTAAAACTCACATTCGCGACTACCTGAATTCACAACTAGCAATAGAGTTGGTTGTGATTTCGAGATTTAAAACACGAATTCACAACTAATACTAGCAATTCAGTTGTGATTCTTGTGAATTCATCAAACAGGTTGTGAATTCTAATTCACAACCAACAGTAACGATTCAGTTGTGAATTCATCGAGCTGGTTGTGAATTAATAGATCTTATTATGAATTCAAGAACATTAAGTTGTGTATGATCGTGAATTCAAGAACATTAAGTGAATTCATAAATCTGATTGTGAATTAAAGAACATTAAGTTGTGAATTCCCCAAATCTCCACACATATCGTTAAAGAATCGCTGAATCAAAAGCCCCGCTTCATCTTTCTCGTCGATCAGTTTCTGATGCAGCAAAATTGGCAAATCAGCAGCTGAAAGCAATCCAAAAATGGCGAAGACGAAGAGGGCGATAGTATCCGAAAGGGAAACTGAGGACAGCGCGGCAACCGCAACATAGCTTGACAAGACGAGCAGATGATGAGCTAAAAAGGCGAGACGGTGGAGGAGAAGCGGAGCGCCACGGCGTAGGCGAAATTGAGGACGGCGGAGCTGGCAAAGGCGAGGCGGCAGCCAGGGCTCACGAGAAGGGCATGGCGAAGAACCGCGGGGCGATACTGAAAATGAACTCCTCATTTGAGATATCCACTCACTTCCTACACCTATCACTTTAATCTTTTCTTTCCAAATCCACACCCCGATTTATGGGTTTATAAATGTCTTATACGATATCTTTTTGAGATGTCTCATACGATGTCACAAATTCAATTTTTGCTCAAATTAAAGCTGACGTGACAAGTCGAAATATAGATGTGTATTCATGGGACGTTTTAAAAAAATGACATTATATAGGACATCTCTAAAAGATAGCGTATAAGACATTTCTAAACCCGTAAATTGTAAGATTTTTATATAGTTCGAATATCTAATATTTGAATTTGTGATAAAATTGTTATAACATTAAAGTTCGTGTATTTTTTTACACCTTTCAAAATTCACGTGTAAAACCAAATTATCTCTGAAGTTGATGTATTTAGGCGTCAATAACGCTTTACATTTTTTATTTGAGTGGATTTTAAATTTACTATAAGAATTAAACTTGGTTGATATATTAACTCTTTAGTCAATCCTTTATCATAAATAATTGATTTCATAGGTAGACCACACATAAATTCTTTAGTGTGATTGCACGGTGCAGCCCACACATTATGCAGATGTTTGCATAGGAGACCTCTTAAATTAATGGATCAAACTTTGATTTTTTTTTTTTTTTAATTACTTCAAGGTCGACCAATATAAATGAACAAAAGATGACTCTTATTTACTTGACATCCTATTACTTCAAGGTCGAATACAACGTATTTGACTCTTATTTACTTGACAGCCTATGCATACAATGATGGTAACCTTTGAAATATATGCACCATTATTAATACTTTGGCTCGTCGTTCAAGACCACACATTTGATCTCAAATTTACATAAATTATTTTCCGAGCAAATCCAATCTAGACGCCTAAATTTTTACGCGATTTCAAGAGAAGTCTAAATTATTACTAGTATCATGTTAACAAAAAAGTTATATATAGTCCCTATGTGTCTTGATCTAGATGCCTAAACACACCCCTCTAGTTCGAGGAATATGAAATGGTGGAGTAAGTTTGTTTGGAATTATTTATCAAAAAAAAAAGTTTGTTTGGATCCCTACAAGCCTTAATCTTAGAGGGCACCATGTTCTGGTCGAAGGGAGCTGTGGGAGCCTTAATCTACGTTCAAGAGGAGTTCTCCGCTGAAGAATATGTGCTTGTCTGCCAGATTTGGGTAACAAAATGTCGTCGCAAGCTCGAGAATTGCTCTCAAATTCACAAACTATATCCTAAACTTTACATAGTCTAAACCAGACTTTGAACTAATTTTACTACTACGAACAGGGTGTTTGGCTAAACTTATTTTAAAGAGTTTTTTGAGCTTATAAGATGTTTCAAGAACTTATAAGTTGTCAAAGTGTTTGATAATAGAGTTTATAAGCTAGAGAGAGAATTTCTAGTTAGAGAACAAAAATCTAAAAGAGATTAAATTAGAATGATATATGATTAAAATAAGGATTAATTGCATCAAAATACACGAACTTTAGTCACTTTTTCATAATGGCACATGAACTTTGAAATTTACAATTTTAATCATGAACTTTGCAAGTGTTTCAATTTTTCCTTAAAATTGAATTTCGGCAGCCGGAAAGCCGACGTGTCATTGTAGATGCCACGCGTATGTAACACGTGTCATTGTAGCTGGCAATGCAAAATGACGTCGTTTTGAGAGTGGTCATCTAAAAAAACCCCAATTCTTACTCCGAATAGAACTCCCAATCTTTCAAATTCTAGGGCTTTCATTCCCACCAGAATTTTCAACAATGCCATCAAATCCCGATGTTACCGGGAAAATAATCCGACTGGAGCTCGAGAATTTCAAATCCTACAAAGGCCACCAAATCATCGACCCGTTCTACGCCACGGCTATAATCAGACCCACCGGAGTTGGGAATTATGAATGTAATTTTATTGTAGAGTCCCGCTGTTGAAGGAGCAACAGTAGAGTCCCAAACACAGCATTCTCGCTGATTTTCCATCTTCAAAATCGCATGTATAAATATAATTCACGTCTCCTATATCACAAAAGCTATGAAATTATCGGCCTCAAGAACCCCCACAGTCTTCTGCTGCTGAAAATGGTTGGTTTCTTGCAGAATCCCGTTGTTGAAGGAGCAAAAGCAGAGGAGGACATGGACCAATCTTCATCGGATCCCAAGAAAGCAAACGACATCTTCCTTCCAGAGCAGGATGACTTCCCCTCGTCGTTTTTCAATTCGTATCTTGATTTTGAGGCTCTCAGCGGTTGGTTAATGGAAGAAGGCGGGGCAGATATGGCTGATTTGTGAGAAGAAGTGGTCGATTTCGAATCGCTGGGATATGAATTAGTTGATATCAAAAAGGAATTTGAGGTTTTCGGCGATGCGGTTTGTTGTGGGGATTTGATTTATGCTTAATTTACTCTATTTTTAAGGGTTTGTATGTGCATGTTTTAAGATAATCTTCTGAAAATTAGTGCGTTTATGGTGTATTTTATGCTTTGCAGGAGATTTAGGCTTTCGAGATGGAAGAATGCAGTTTTGGAGAATTTTGGATGAATTTGACGTTTTCTAGGTGTTCTGGTCTCCAGAGCAGAGGAACCGAAGTCTCCAGAGCAGAGAAATCATCATTCCTCTGGAGTCAGAGAAATCAAAGACCTCAAGTCTCCAGTGCAGCGGAATCAATCGCCAGAGAAATCACCATTTCTCTGGAGTCAGCGAAATCAAGAAGTCAGTGTAGCGAAGTCATCATCAGAGCAGCCAAGTGAGAGTCAGAGCAGAGAAATAAGTCAGAGCAGAGGGGAGAGAAGCCATTACAGCGGAATCGCAATGTCCATTACAGCAGAATCGAGAAGCTAGAGAAATCACCATTCCGCTGGCGACCCATTTCTCTGGCGAGGTCAGAGAAATCATCCATTCCTCTGGCGCGATAGCCGTTCCTCTGGCGAGACCAGAGAAATCACAATTCCTCTGGCGAGAGCTGCGAATTCGGCGAGAGTAGGAGTATTTTCCAGAGCGCGCATCCAGCTGGAGAGTTGCCTTATTTCACACGATTCTATTACCTTTAGAATTCTACTTTGCATGGCAACTTCTATGGTGATCCGAAGGAAATCTGAAATCTATAAATAGGTCCTCTTTTGACCTATTGACAACCCCCCGAACCCGAGCATTCATATTTCAGTTTTCTAGCTTTAGAATTTTATTGTTTTCTAGTTTTCAAGGCTTGGATCAAGATTGAAGATTCAAGCCGCTACTTCAGTTTTCCTTCGGTTTTTATATAATTCGTTTTTACAATTGCGTTCTTTTAATCATGTTTATGTTTTATTTTGTTATGTCTGGCTAGTTCCCTTTAGTTGATTCTAGGGTTTGTAAATAGTTGATTGAATTTATGTGATTTATTTGTTAATACCTTTGTGCCTTCCAGTTTATGATTCATAATTCCTGGTGCTTAATTTCTTGTGAATTATTTGGCCAATAGTTTGCATGTGTAGCTATTCGGTTTGAGACCTAGCGGAGATAACTGTTTAGCGGATTCAGGAATGTATGATATGATTTTAACCTTGAGACCTAGCGGAGATAGGTGGATCATATGGAGCTATTCTTAGGAGCTATTGAGAGTTAGTAGATTTTCTTGAGACCTAACGGAGATAGAGAATTTACTAATCTACGATCGTTGCTACTCTAGCGAGAGTAATTGATTAATTAAGTGATTTCTCATCATAACTGGATTAAACTGGTACATAGGATTAATAGATTAATTGCGTAGATTTAATTAATGAACTTACTACCCTATGATCAGCTGTTTTTCCTTATTTGATTCTTCTACGTGCTTTTATTTGCTACTATTTGAGTTTAGTTCTAGTTAAATCCTCCTTACTTTCTGTTGTCTGTCTACTGTTATAGTCTGTTTAGGAGATAGCTAAGGTGATTTCGATTTTTCAGTCCATGTGGATACGATACTCGATTACTGATTATTTGCTACAATTGCACCGTGTTAGTTGCAGTATTTGGTGCTAAGAAATTAGTGATCAGGATTGAAATGGGAAGGGTTCGAGTGTGAAGCAGGCGGAGTCTCTATTTGATTTAGGGCTTGAAGATGGAGAGATTGGGGCTTTTGAAATTGAAATTTAAACCTAATTTCATCAATTGAGACAAAACGACGTCGTTTACCCCTAAAAAAACGACGTCGTTCTAAGTGGTACACTTCCGACGGCCACATAGGATCCACATCAGCATCTAATTGAGAGAAATTCAATTTTAAGAAAAAATTGACACTTGCAAAGTTCATGATTAAATTTGTAAATTTCAAAGTTCATGTGCAAAATGGAAAAATGACTAGAGTTCGTGTATTTTGATGTAATTAACCCTTAAAATAAATAATCATAATTGAGTTATTTTTGTAAAATGATTGTTGCTTATAAGATAATGAGAAATAAGTTCGGGTAAATGAACTTATTTTTTGAGGAGCTTATAAGCTCTTAGAGCTTATTTTTAAAGTTTATAAATTCTATAAGAGTTTATTTACCAAACACTTTGAAAGAGCTTATATGCTCGTGGCTCGAATTTGAACAAAGTTTAGGTATTTAGAAATAGCATTGAAAGATTGAGAAGAGTGGATGTAGTGAAGAAGAGTTTACACAGAAACAGAATATATATATTATATGTATTCAAATTGATGATGAAGTCTACATGCCCCCATATTATGAGGAATTGCATTTTCTGATAAAAATACAGATTGATACGAGTGAGAATTCCTGTTAAACTCTACTGCGTTGGCCCCCGCAACCTAATTCTAGAGTCCCTATACAACAATTCTCCTCCCACATACAACACAAAAAACAAGACACTAATCATCAAAGAATCATCGGCCCGAAACGAATAGCGTGTTCATCGATAGCTGGTTCCCTTCGACCTGCAGTTTCCGCATCCTCTCCTTGTCGAGGCGTGCCCGTCTCACCGCCTCTTGGATTTGGCGGTCGTGATCCTTCAACACCTGGTCCACTTTGCCCGAGGGGACGAGCAACGGCCCCGAGTAGTGGATCTTGTTCCCCCTTGGCCCTTTACCCAGCTGCATAAAGTTATGAATTCAACTAAATATTATATACTATGGATATTATCAAAATAGTTCATTTTTATCACAAATGCTGAAGAATTTTAGACACAAATGAATTCTTATGTTAATTATACCAAAATGAATAATATATATAAATTACTAAATTTACCCTTATAAACTGAACTAAGGTTGTTATAGGTATATCAAATTTCATAAATGTAGACACTTTATAATAGTACTAATAGATATTGCTGCAACATGTAGTTTTACTTACAGGAACAGAATTGTTGCTTGCTTTATCATCTTCATGTTGACCATTGTTCTTTAGGTCTTGCCTCGTCATCGAATGTGAGGCCTCTTTGAATGAACCTGGAAACCTGGCGATGAGCTTTGGTACTTCGTGGTGAGAATAAGATCTCTCTCTGTGCTCTTCAGACAACATGCTCCTCCTAGCAGCTACCAAACCCGACATGGCTGATAAGTCGGCCACGCCAAGATTCCTCGGAGCATCTTCGATGTTCTTTCCAGCCTTCGTCCAGGCAGCCCGGTTTACCAAAGGCCCGGAATGGGATGCCCTCTTGTGGACATTTCCCTGGGGATCATTATTTGCTTCCTCCACGGATTGCGATGGTCTAGGTGGATCGATTGGAAAACCAGAAGCCACTTCTTCAGGATGAGAACTGAACATCTCACTCCTGCTCTTGGAGTTGGGCTGACCGTGTCGTTTCTACAACCAAGCACAAACAGTTAGCAATCGCTAGGCCCTAATTGACCGTAAACACGAGCATTACCACTCTTCCAAGCATCAAAATACGAAATTCCATTTCTCTACATGTTATGAAAATAGTTACCTGCATAGAGGAGATCAATTCAGCATTGGCATCAGGAGCTGGAACTGCACGAGATTCTCTCGATCCTCTCCTTTCAAAGTCATACCGTTGACCTTTGCTTCCAGCTGCCACTCTGCAAATTTCACCCATCGAGGTATGCTTAGGCAAACAGCGCTAGTACTTAAAGATATGCTAGTTTAATCATAACTGGTTGAGCATCTAAATCACAGGATTGCATGTAGATATATGTAGGGTTAAAAGTAAACCTCCTTGCTTAGGCAAACAGCGCTAGTACTTAAAGATATGCTAGTTTAATCATAACTGGTTGAGCATCTAAATCACAAGATTGCATGTAAATATATGTAGGGTTAAAAGTTGACCTCCTTGCTTCTTCCTCCCGTACTTTAGCGTCAAACTCTTTGCTGGGAGGATACTTTGGCAAACTCGAAGGTTCACAAGGATGCGGCCTCGTTGTGAAGAACTGTGAGAAGGGCAGGAACAATATAAATTCTTCAATTTTTGGTAAATCTAGAGAGTGAGAAACCCTCCCAAATTATGAAAATCCAGTAAATCCTAGGAAGATTAAGAGTACATTGTAAGAGGTAGGCTCGTTAAATAATATATGCAAGGTTGTGGGGAGAAGAATATTTCCGTCTTTCATACATTAGGCAGAGAGGGCGTAAGTGCTTTGCCTGCTCGAGGGGAAAAGACGAGCAGGAAATAAATATTAATCTTCTCATATATGCAGTGGCATAAGATTAAAATCACATGTACAAGGGCATTACTGGCTGAAAGTATGAACCAGGTAGATAAAAGTCTTCGAATCAATAAATATGAAAAACACATCTATACTATATTAAAACAGCAGTTTTCAATTAGAAATTGATTTCAAATCAATTTGAAAATTGAATGGCGATTTTGTAGTTAAGACAAAATTGAAGATTTATTTATAAACTCTATTTATTCTTTTTATTTTCTTTTCTTTAACTTCTTATTTTTTTGTTTTATTTATTTCTAAAATTATGAAATTCGATTAATTATAAAATATTCAATATGCCTATCAAATTAAAGATCACGATAAGAGCTTTAATTTGATATAGTTTATGTAAATATAAGATTTAAAATGTAAAAATTATATTAGTTTAAATATTAAAATTTTAAAAATTTCTCTCTCCTCTCTCATCTTTTTTTTACTAAATCTATTCTTTAATTCATTTTTCATTATTTTTTAATTTTGTAAACTTTTTTTTACGATTCATAATTTAAAATAAAATATTAAAATATTTAAGTCAACTAACTCACATTTCTAACAAACGTTTATTTACAGTTCTAGAATCTATAAAAAGGGTTTTATTTTCTTTTTCTTTATCTTTTTATTTCTTTGTTTGTTCCTTTCAAAATTTTTGAAATTCGTTTAATTATAAAATATTTAATATGCATATTAAATTAAAGATTGTGATAAGAACTTTAATTTGATATATTTTATTTATAATATAAAATTTATATTTATTTAAAAATTAAAATTTTTAAAAATTATCTCTCCTCTCATTTTTTTTGAATAATTTTTTAATTGTTTAAATTTTTAATTTTTTAACTTATTTTTTTTATTTACATAATATCAATTTTTTTATTATTGTGGATTCTTTTTTTTTTCAATATTCAATAAAATATATTTAATTAGTTAAAGTTAATTTTTTTTTATTATATGTATAAATGTGATATTGAGTTGTTATCAATTTTATATAAATTTAGAAATATAAAAATATTTCCCGTGCAATGCACGGGGTGCAAATGCTAGTTCTGAAGAAAAACCAAATGATGTCTGTACCTCACTCTTCAAAGCAGATGATGCAGATCCACGATCTGCAGGATCTATGGATAGCAAAATCTCTATAAGTGCTAATGCTGGCGCGGGAAAATCTTTAAATGTTTCAACAACCCGTCGCTTGTAAGGCTGCTGGGGCTTGAAAATCGTTGCATGAGGCAACTTTGATTTCCTCCAATACTCCTCTGAAGGTGATCCACAAAGTTTGAAAATTTTATGCAACTGCTCAACCTACAGAAAATCAAGATTGCAAATTACTCTTGAAATTCTTTGGAAAGGAAGATGAAGCGATCTCTGCTTCCATTGTTTCACTTTTCAATTCAGAAACACATATAGCAAGTAAATATATGAGAAACAAGAAAGCAACTGCTCAACCTACAGAAAATCAAGATTGCAAATTCATATTAAATACTCTTGAAATTCTTTGGAAAGGAAGATGAAGCGATCTCTGCTTCCATTGTTTCACTTTTCAATTCAGAAACACATCTAGCAAGTAAATATATGAGAAACAAGAAAGTGAGAATTAAACATAGATGTAATAGACATATACACACAAACAAAAGTCTCAGGCAGAGAGCCATGATTTATAGGGAAGAAATTTGACGACAAGGCAATAGATAGGGCAATGAAGCGCGGCTCAATTGATAAGACACTTCCCCTCCAACCATTAGGTGGGGGGTTTGAGTCACCACGTTGAGGAAATGGGGAGCCATTATCGATGCTCCTTTAAAAGAGAATGGGAAGAAAAGAGATAATAATAATAGGATACCTCTGTTCTTCCGGGCATTATAGGCTTTCCGGCATATAACTCCGCAAGTATGCAACCTGTGCTCCATAAATCGACAGCAGTACCGTAATACGTTGCACCAAGCAGAAGTTCGGGTGGCCGGTACCACAGAGTCACAACACGGCTGGTGAGAGGTTGACTATGATGAGGATCATAAAAACTAGCCAGGCCAAAGTCGGCAATCTTGAGAATGCCGCTATTGTCAATTAAAAGGTTGGAACCTTTTATGTCTCGATGAAGCACGCCACAACTATGACAGTGATCGAGTCCCCGCAGAAGTTGTTTCATGTAGCACTTAACCTGAAGTAGTGGGGAAAGAATACTTGCATCATTTATTTAACCTGGAATCTCAGCTTAAAATCAGGTGCAACAATTGAATCGAACTGACAGGTAATTGAAAAACAATTTTAGCTACCTGAGGTTCAGTAAACTTAAGGCCAGGGTGAGATGCAAGTCCAGCCAAATCATGCTCCATATACTCAAAAACAAGGTACAAGCTGCAAGACATCCGTGATGTTACTAGACCTTCCAATTTGATTACATTTGGGTGGTTGAGCCTACGCAAGATATGAATTTCCCTTGCCATAAAACGAACACTTTCAGGCTCCAGGTTATCAAACCTTACTTTCTTCAAAGCAACAATTTTCCCTTCATCAAGATCACGGGCTCGGTAAACATTACTGTAAGTACCTTGACCAATCTAAAGAACAGAACAGAAGCACAAAAAGAAAATATAAGGATTACCAAATTAATGATACTGATGAAAAATATATCAGCATACAAATCAAATCTGCTTCACACGAGAAAGATATAACAACTCTTCTTTGAAAAAATCACAAACAGAAGATGGCATGGCCTCAAAGCACTTTAAACCTTTCATGAAAAATTGAAAATAACACCTGGGGTAAGGTAACTGGTAACATGCATTTAGGTCTGTGGATATCCTACTTCAACTAAGTAATTAAGCAAATAATCACCTATATTTTCATTGCATTGTGACAATGGATTCAAAAGTCCATGTGATGTGCAACTACGAGAAACCATCAGTGGTAAGAGACCTTGTACTAAGTCTAAGTAACAATTAATGCTGGAAATTTGGGTCAATTTTTGTATTGCACGATTCTAAGTTTGGTTATCTTGGATTTTGATAGATCGAGGGTCAAACCAGGGTAATGTATATTTTCTATCAAGTCTTTGGGTGCGTTCACTTTGGTTGTAAATTTATCACAAGAAAATGAGGGGGGGAAAAAAATCATCCTTTAAATCCCTTCTTTCTTATCCCTCATGCCTCATCTTCTATAAAGAAGAATTTCACCCTTTCTTATTCCTCCTTTTCACTCCAAGGAAGGATAATATTATCATGAGGTATTGGTGTGATAATATCATCCCTCCTTGAAATGAAAAAGGAGAAATAAGAATTGGTGAAATTCTTTTTTACAGAAAATGAGGGATAAGAAAAGAGGGATTTAAAGAGAGAGAAAAAAAAAATTGTATCCCTCCTTTTCTTATGATAAATTTACAATCAAAGTGAACACACCCTTCAAGTATAGATGTAATATAAAACACACCAGCAATCTTCATATCATCCACTCAGATCCTCTTGAACACTAAGAATAGGCTTGGACCTGACAGTGCTAGCAGCGATATATATGGCATGTTTATAATCACCACTCCAATGCCCGAATTGGGGTTTTACTAATTTAAGATCAGTGGTTTCAATCAATCATCGCCAACTTCTAAAAGATATCTGATCTTCCTCCTAGGAGCGTTCTTGAAGATACCAATGGTATAACGGTTCTAGGAGAGGCAGAATATTCTAGATCTAGGTAACCAGTACCATTTTCAATTTCAATCAAGTACAGATTTACTGCTTAAAATGTGCAAACTGTTTACTCACCTCATATTTTACCTAGCCTTTTCTTAACAACACAAGACTCATCCAACCTGCCCAAATGGCCCATAATATTATTAATTGCACCTAAAACAAGCCAGCATTGGGTCGTTGACATTAAGTGATAATTTAACTAACTTGTTCATTTGTTATCATGTTGGAACTAAAAAACCAGCATGTGACTGATTGTTCAAAAAATGCGATGTAAAGCATGCAATCTAAAATGGAAACTAGATATATGAAGCTTGTGGAACAATACACTAAGTGAAATATCCATTCGATTTTTCTGAACCTGTTGATCACAAATGATAGAGTTTCCATATTCTTTATTACATTGGTGTTCAAGAAAAATGTTAATTGCCTGGTTGCCTAAAGAAGACATATTAATGCAGGAAGTACACATTATATAAACTGGTCAAACAATGAAAGTATAGCAACAAAGAGTACTTGAGAAGGTCAAAGTGAAGCAGGAGAATCAAAGATATAGCCCATACATAGGCAAAAGTAAACATATACATAAAGCACCAAGCAAAATTAGTGGCAGGATGCAAGGGAACAGATAAGAGATAACTAGGACAAACAATGAAATTGGGTGGTTTCTTCTCTGAAACAGAGACAGAGACCATCTTCTCTGTTAAAGAAAGTTACAAGCCAGTTTGACTGTTTATATCATCGGAAGTTGTATGACTGAGAAATCCCATTCCAGTATTTTTGTCAGCAATACGACTAAGGATACAATATCAGCCTGTGTTTTTCAAATGATAATAGTTTGACATCATGTTTTGCAAATGTGTAAATAGAATAACCTGTTAATATTTCATTTCACTTGGCATGCTGTGATCAATCACACTTAAAAAATGTTAAAACTTGCTAACTGTTCATAATAATGTAGTAATATAGTATAGGATGTCTTTCAAGCTTTTAATATAATCCACACTGAAGTTTTGGTCAGAAAACAATTTAGATCAGCCTGCCTCATTAAGAAGATTATGTGTATATTGATCATCTCTACATATTTACGTCTGCTCTGGCTACCCTTGTAACATTGTAAATACCCCTAGAGAAAACCTAAACAAATTTATACAGTTCAGTTGTAATCTGAATTTTTTGAATTTATTTATTATCTAACACTGGAATAGCATAAAATTAATGCAATGTCAATCTATTGGCAAAATGTTGATGGCCTTCAGATAACCATACCAAGAGGACCTTCACCATTGTACTGCAAATGCTAGGTAAATCAATTAATCGGCCTTCATTCAAGTTTCCATGAATTTGGCATCTCATTTTATTTTAGTCACAAAAACTGTTGCAAGCTTGACAAAGGAAAAGTAATGACATCCCGAACGCACCATATGGATAAAAGAAACACACTAAAAGCACACAATACCATTATACACTACCACAGAAACAATGCCAATGATGAAGACGATGAAAAACCATACCTTATCCAGCTTTTCAAAGGAATCTGCCCTCCTCGGCACCCATCCTTTAATAGCCTCACCAGCCACCGCTGCCAACCAAGGCGGCCATCCAGCCGCGACCTGTTCCCCTTCAGTTGCTCTAGGCACCAAGCCCGCCCTCGGATGGAGGCCGGCCGAAGTATACTCCGCCTTCTCCCTCTTTCTCTCAAAACTCTCCCCTTGCAATCTAGCTGAACCATTGATTTGTTTATCTATCAATGTGACCCTCTCCTCATTGCCACCATTATCCAACCGATCCTTCACCGAGTAACTCTCCTCTCTCCTTGACGACACGGACCTTGAGGCCCGCAACTCTGACGTTGCTTTACTCGACAACCTCTCCTCAGGGCTATCCTTATTATCATCAAGGGCATAGGGCTTACCACAAACACAGCCCATTATATGCCACAAACACCGCAATTCACCCCAAAAAACCAGATTATATTATTTGTTTGTTTCCCTTTTCACTTCATCAAGAACTCCTCCTCTTCCATTGCTCCAAAACAATCAGGCATTCCCCCAAGAAACTAATTTCAACCCGAGATTTAACTCAACCGATAAGCCCTCCACCGCAATTCCTCAACAAAACACACAGAAATCCCCAAGAAACGAACTTTCCGTCCAGTAAATCTCAAGAACGCATTTTTACTCAAACAAATTCGAGATTTCCGAAGAAAACTGAAATGGGTTGGGCGAATTTTACCTGAAATCAAGAATGGCGCACGAGCTGAAGTAGATAGTTCGAGCAATTTGTGGATCGAAAGGGGTGGATCTAGGGCACGGGTAAAAAACTGGTCGCGGAGAGAGGGATAACAGAGGGTTATAATCCTTTAATAATTCTTTTAATTTTTTTGCAGAAGTGTATGTGCAGCAGATTTATGGCGTATTTATATATTCTTTTCTAACGGTTGAGCAGCTGTTTTTTATTGAGCTCCTCTCTCTCTCACACACACACACGCATAAATCAGCAGCCCAAGGTGGTCTTCCGTTATAGACATTCTCCATTTCTCCTTCACAGGTCTTCCTCACAACCACGCTCTACTACACCTCGTGTATATCACGTCCACCACTTTCCCTTTTTAAGTTTTAAGAAAAACTAATTTTCTTTTCTTTTCTTTTCTTTTTTTAAATAAGATAAAATAAATATTTTAAAAGTTTGTATAGTCACAAATTCAAATATGATATTTTTGCATACGGATTGATTAGGTTGTAAATCACTCTTAGAATATAAAAAATGAAACAATAGGGCCGGATGGCCCTATTCAACATACAACATCAAATTTTGTCCACCATTTGAAAAAACATAAATTTTGGTCATTTTTTTGTATGTCATGACTATTCTACCCTTCTCTCTCTTTCCTCTCTCTCTCTCCAGCGGGCAGCGGCTGCCGCTCTCTCCTCTCTCTTTCTCATCTCCCTCTCTCTCTTTCCAGCGCGCCGCTTGGGCAGAATTCGTCGGAATAGAGGATGAGGCGGCGGCGGTGGAGGAGATCCTCTCTCTCTCTCTCTCTCCAGAGCGCCGCTTGGGCAGAATTCGTCGGAGTAGAGGATGAGGCGGCGGCGGTGGAAGAGATCCGATCCTCTGAAATCGGCAGCGTGGAGGAGAGACTGGTCAGGTGGCAGAGGATGAGGCGGCGGCGGCGGATCTGATCTGATGAAGCAGCGGTGGATCTGATCTGATCGTTGCACCGCTTCCTCCATCGGCAGATCTGATCTCCGCCTCCTTCAATTTCAGCCATCGACAAATCTGATCTGATCTGCATTTGTGCTGCATGTATGGCACTATTAGTGCCATAAGTGCACACTTCCCCTTAGGGTTTAGATATTCCATTTAGGGTTTAGATTATCCATTTGGGGTTTAGATGTTCCATTTAGGGTTTAGATTATCCATTTAGGGTTTAGATATTTCATTTAGGGTTTAAATGATGTTGTTGTTTCTGTATTTGTGCTGCACGTATGGCACTTATGGCACTATTAGTGCCATAAGTGCCCAAATGACCATTTTACTTGATTTTATTTTGAATTTCCGTTGGCACTTATGGCACTATTTTGCCAAAATGACTATTTTACTTGGTTTTATTTTGGATTTTCGTTGGCACGTTGGCACTTATGGCACTATTAGTGCCATAAGTGCCAACGAAAATCCAAAATAAAACCAAAGTAAAATCTTGGCACTTATGGCACTAATAGTGCATAATAAGTGTCTAACCCGACTTGGCACGCGACCCGCGTGCCTGATCCTACCCGGTCTGCCTCATTAAGGGTAAAAACGCCCAAATCAATAAAAATGGCCAAATTTTGTATTTTTTCAATGTGTGGCCATAAATTGTGTTTTATGCTTCATTTTGGCTACTTCAAAATTTTACTCATATAAAATATGGACAAATTTACGTCATTGATATATTCATAATCTAATGATTGATATTTAATATATAGAAAATCGTGTGTAAATGTCTGAATTATATGTAGAATACGCCTGAATTTTAAAAATTAAACTTGGAATATAAAATAGGACAGATTTACATTATTCATATATTCATAATTTAATGATTGATGTAATATTTTGAAAGTCTTGTGTAAATATTTGAATTCTATGTAGAATATATCTGAATTTTAAAAATTAAACATCGAATGTAAAATAGGATAGATTTACATTATTGATATATTCATAATTTAATGATTGAGATGTAATATTTGAAAAATCTTGTGTAAATATCTGAATTCTATGTAGAATACGTCTGAATTTGTTGTGTGAACTTCTGAAATTTGAAAAATAAAATTTTTATTTTTTTATGAGATTTGAATTCAATGTCTTGAATTTATTGAACAAAGTGGTGAATCAATAGTAGATATTGATGATCTAAAATTAAAAATAATTCTTATTTTATATTTTAAAAAATACCAAAAATAATTCTTATTTTATATTTTTGAAAGAATTTTTCATTTTAAGGCATCCTTCTTTTCTCTAAGGTTAAAGGGAAATATCTTGTTGTAATGCCCATATTCAAGTGGTTATGTGTTAATAATAAGATTTAGAATTTAATGATCACCATCCATCCTTTTCATATTAAATAATATATGAAAAGTGAGGTCCTGGATTCAAACCACACTGCTCCCCTTCCCCAACTCCCCCAAGTCAAAAAAAATATTAAATAATATATATTTCTTATTCTAATTTTAGACCCATTACCAAAATTGTTTCAATCCTTATAAATTCAATTTCAAATCTAATCTATTTAAGTTGTACCATATTTAAAACTATATCGAAATTCGAACACTTGAAATATGATAGTGTAATGAAAATATTAACATCGAACTAATGTGCCTTGCACAATGAAGCTTAGCATTCGGTGCCAACTTTCGTAAATTTATCGCACCTTATTTTTTTAAGAGGTGGCCGTCTTGGGTACAACTTGGTGTATCGTATAACCGAATTGCACTCTCATTTAGATTTTGACCCGCATTCTAATTCAAATCCGTATCCTGACCCGAACCTTATAAATAATACTCCCTCCGTCCATCAATTAATGTCTTAGGAGGAGGAGCACGAATTTTAAGAAAAAATGTACTTATTTATTTGTTGAGTTGAGAAAAAGGCACGATTTTTAAGAAAAGGTGATCTACTTGTTAAAAAAATAGTTACTAAAATTGGGTAGGATACGAATTGGTGGACGGACAAAAATGAAAATTAAGACACGAATTGATAAAGGGGGTACTATTTTGAATGCAGGTCAATCCGATTGTACGATACACCTGATTGTACCCAAATTTTTGTATTTTTTTTTAAGTGTTCAAAATTTTAGTTTGATATTAAATTTGATACAAGTCATATGAGTCGTGCCCCTTGAGACAATTTGAGAACGAGTCAAGTAGATAGATTTATAGAATTTTTACTTGTGTTGTGAAAGTACAAATTTAGTCTAATATGTCATTATTGAGTAGATCCATTTATCATTATGATTATTATTATTATTATATTTGTTGTATAAATAACGAATCTATTAAGTTCAGATTTTCACCCTCAAAACTTGGCCTTCTCATTCCAGTTAAAGGTTGATGTCTAATAAAGCTATCTATTAGTCTAGTCATTTTGCCTTAAAACAGTACAAGCAACACATAATTGTGATTAGTATTTATTAAATGAATCTCATGATAAGATATTGGTCATATTTTAAGAGAGTCATTAATATTTTCCTAAGATACTAAATTTGAATTTCTGATTAGTATTTAGTAAATGAATCTCATGATAAGATATTGGTCATATTTTAAGAGAGTATTTAATATTTTCCTAAGATATTAAATTTGAATTTCTTAGAGGGGAAAGTAGGAAATAACCCCTATCATATAACTCTAAACTCTCTAACACATTCATCCCCCATCGTTTTATTTTGGGTTGTTAGCCCTTCAACGTCTACTAAGAAGTGTAAAATCTCTCATATTTTTGACGGACACTTAACTTCGTTCAATATTTTTCATTCTTTTTATTTTGCAATTTCTCAAGCGGGTCCCACTTTACGGATATAAACTGTCAATTGAGAAATAAGAAGAGCAAAATACGCTTAAGATTCATAGTTCTTAAAATTTTAACTGAGTGATTATATTCTTACTAACAGTCATTGTATAAGCAAAACATTTTATAACCCATGATTGAATAGTTTGAATCTACTAAATAACACACATGAATCTTGGAGCTAGATATCAAATGCTCAAATTATTAGCATCCATGTTAATCAAATGCACGTAGAAATAAATTAAAGAAAAAAAATGAAAATTTTCTTCTTTAACATAGCAAAATTCAGTGAAACCCAATGAAAAACAATATAACTAAATGAAGTAATAAAAAATGAAAATAAAAACTTGCCTGCTTCTACAAAGCTTGAGACAATATTTTCGGATTATATCAAATAAAATGAAAATTCATTAAAAATATTGAATAAAGGAAGTTCAGTCTTCCTAATACATTGATGAATAGAGTGGGACTTGCTTGAGAAATACTCCCTTCGCCCCATTATTAATGGCATGTTTTCCTTTTTGGGTTGTCCCAATATTCATGGTCTGTTTTTCTATTTTAGATATAACTAGTACGCTCTCCCGTGCATCGCACGGATGCACGGGCTACGATTACACTAAAACATCAATATAACTAAATTAACAGCCGTCATTTAATATAATAATTTTGGCTCGTAAAATTCCAAATCGTATATTATTAAATTTTTATATAAATAAATAAATAATTTGTACACATAATTAAATAAAGGGAAAATTGCACCTAAATACACAAACTTTGCCAAAAATCCATATTTGACGCGAAGTTAGGATTTTACATTTTAATACACCAACTTTCGTTGTTGTCCAAATTTGACACGACCTAATTCTTAAAAATTCAAAAAACAACCCATTTTTGTAAATAATTATACAAAGACCCACTTATGTTATAATTTAGGACATTTAAACCAAAATAAGATATTTCCTTATGATGTTTTCTTTTAAACCATTTTAGGCGTGGATCAAAAATTAAAAGAAAACATCATAAGAAAATATCTTGTTTTGGTTTAAATGTCCCAAATAATAACATAAGTGGGTCTTTGTATAATTATTTACAAAAAGAGGTTGTTTTTTAAAATTTTAAGAATTAAGTCGTGTCAAATTTGGACAACAACGAAAGTTGGTGTATTAAAATGTAAAATCCTAACTTCAAGTCAAATATGGATTTTTGGCAAAGTTTGTGTATTTTCACGCAATTATCCCTTAAATAAATAAATATAATATTTTAAATTCTAATTTTAAGATATATAACTAAAATTTTATTTACAAATTCATATTAAAATTAATACAAATTTCCTCCTCCCTTAATTACATTAAAAATGACTGTAGTTTAAACAATTATAATTAAAAATCATGTAAGCTTCTTTTATAAGGAAAAAAATGACATATGCTTATGTTTGTCGCCAATAAACGAAAATACAATGAAAATAGAGTATGATATTCAACATTCAGAAACGATTACCTACCCACCGTGGGCATGCATAATGTGCCCACCATGATGTGGCAATTGTAATTATAGTAAGATAATTTTAATTAGAGTAAGATTTATTAATTCTCTTTCCTAATTAAAATTGTCACATCAATGGTGGGCACGTTATACTTGTCCACGGTGGATAGGTGATCGGTTCTGATTCAACATTATAGATAAATGAGAGCGAACAAAAATTAATTTTAATATTTTAATCGATCATAACTTAATAATCTCAAATTTATTTTTTGTAATTTTTATATCAAATTAAAGATCTTTTCACAATTTTTAATTTAACATCCATTTTGAGCATTATTTTTATAATAGAAATTAATGATTTTTTAAAAAGAATTAAAAAAAAAAAAGATAGAAAATTTGGAGGGAAAGTTTATGGGAGAGAGAAAAATTGGAGGTAAACAAACTCCTCTTTTATATTATATATAGATTAAGGTTCAATTAACTCTCACTAATTATAATACAAAAAGCCAAAAATACATTTAACGCTAAAATTCTAAAGACTCTCGGCTCTCTCTCTCACTGCCTCCACCCTCACCTTCTCTCCCGCCTTCCTTCCCTCTTCATTTCCTTTCGTCACGATTTGCTTCCCTCTTCCCCCCCTCTCTGCAAGTTCTGTTGGTTCTGCCTCACTGATGAAGACGAGATGAATAATTTCTTTGATTTGGACGAAGAATCCTCACTGGTTCCGCTTCCAAAAATTAGGGCTCGTTGTTGCGCCACTCGTTGCTTTACAGAGTAAGGGGAAGAGAGAGAGAGAGCAGGACGGAAAGGGGTTTCAGGCGACAACGTCTCTGAATTCAGGCGGCGATATGAGCAGCGGTGGCATCACTGCATTCAGTCGGCGGAATTTGCAGAATTTTTTTGAATTCTTTTGAACACTTCTTGAATCTAGGGGAAATGATGTAGTGAATTTCTTTATTGGTTGTTCGAATGATGGTGTGTAGGGGTGGAGGGAGTTTTGACAAGGACAGACAAGGCGAAAGGCGAAGGAAAGGCAGCGGCCTCACCGACGGCAGGTTTTTGGAGGAACAAAGGTCTCCTTTATTAACCATATTTAAGATTCATTAATAATAACATTAAACATGTGGGTCATACAACTTTTCTTCTAATATAACTCTCATTTATACCTGTGCCGAAAAGAAACAGGCCATTAATAACGAGACGAAGGGAGTAGATTATAAAAAAATAAAAAATATTAGACGGAGTTAAGTGTCTGTCAATAATAGGGAGGATTTTGCACTTCTTAAGAGATGTTAAGGAGCTAACCGTCTAAAATTAAAAAAATGAGGAGATAAATATGCTAGAGGTTATATGATAGGGGCTATTTGATGCTTCTCCCGTTTTATAAGAACATGCATTTGTATTTTTCAAATAATTAATTCGTATATTGCAGTAAACTTTTTCTTAGTTTCTCACCATAACATTTTTCTAAAATATTGAACTTGAATTTCTTATAAGAACATACATTATAGTAGTATTATAATAAAATTTTCAATAAGATTGCAAACTACTATTTGAAAAACGGCACGATCATGATATCACGAGATTTAATGACAAATAACCCCGAAACAAAATTGTTACAATTAACATATCAATTGCCAAAAAATAACCACGGGTTGATGATTAGCACTTATAAGCAAAAATCGTACGATTAATTAAAGATCTCGACTAATAATCCAACGGTGGCCTGCAAGCCACGTAGGTTCGAGGTGCGTGAGCATAGAGTTTCAATTTTTATTTATTTCACTTTTATTTTTTAATATATACTCTAATCTATGCAGGAAAAAGGCGAGCTACTTTACCCAACCATGGTTAGTGATTTGAGTTGAAATAGTACTTTCCATAAATATGGTTAGGTGAGATCTTTACCAATATTTTTACAATTGTCGCCAACAACTTTCCAAACTTCATAATCTTGGGGTGGGGTGGTGGGGGTGGGGGGGCCTCCCCTCACTCTACGAGTTTTTAAGAATTTATTGCTTTGAGACATTAATGCCTATTGAATCACTCAAGTTTAGATTATGCATTCCAATTAATGATTTCTCTAACATTTGTGTGGTTCATATAAAATTAATTACCTAAAGTAATACTGCAAGATTATCATTTCAATCGGAGTGTTTTGATTTTAAATTATCGGTTTAATACAAATTTCATTCACGATACAAATTACCTAAATTTTTTATATATATTCTAGTGTTTAATTGGAGATTTCTCAAATTTACGCATCAATTTAAAGCAATTGAAAGCTGTTCTGGGTCAATTCATGTTGAAAGGTTTATGGTTATAATTATATTATTTATGCATGCATGAAAATTTATGGATCATGTCATGTCTTTCTCTAGACAAAGAAACAAATGAGTAGGGCCCATCAACTCAGGTTTAGTAGCATTCACAATTGGTCCCACTTACTTGATTTATTTCATTCGTTATCTGTAGTGTCTTCGAATAAGTGTCATTTAAAAATAAAAATTATCTCCAAATAATTGTTTTAATTTGAAATTATATCTACTCCCTCCGTCCCACGAAGCATGACACGTTTCTTAAAATGGCAAAAAATTTACCCTTTATTCACATTTTCACTTTTTCACCTACCACACTTAACACACAAAATACCAATTTCTTAATTCTCGTGCCGAAAAGAAGTGTGTCATGCTTCATGGAACGGAGGGAGTATTATATATATATATATATATATATATATATATATATAAACTAAAAATTAGAAAAGTTTACAATAATGTCATTTACTCACAAATATTCAATAATTCTTTATTAATATTGTCTAATAAATTTTCAATTGACTATTATACAATAATGTTCTTATTATTTATATTATATTGACAATTAATATGTTAATATTTAAATATTAAATAAAGATGAATAAATATTTACAAATTCAATTTTATTATCTCATATATATATATATATATATGTATATATATATATATATATATATGGGTGGGCTAAAATAAAAACACATTTTAGAATATAAAATAGGAACCATTTTCAGCCCTTAGATCATCAAAAAGTACGATTGATTCATCACCTTGTTGGATGAATTCATGGTCCCGAGTTCCAATCTCATAGGTAGCAAAAAAAATATAATTCATCCATTTACACATCCAATTCATACGTGTTCAGCATATAATTCACAGTACATTTTGTCTAATTCATATTTTATATGTTAAGAAGTGTTTATACCCTAGTCCTCCCCCAGGGACGGAGCTAGGAATTAAGTTCGAGGGGGGTTAACCTTGTACAGGGGTTCGGGCCGTCCCCGAGAATTTTTTTTTGGGCATTCCGTATATTTAAGGCATTTTTTACTAAAATACGAGCATAATAGTAATAATAACGAACAATATTTTCATAGATTATATAGATTTAATATATTACAAATTAGTTTCAATACATTACAAATTTTGTTTTGAACATTTCGTATATTTTAGACATTTTTTTATTAAAAGACAAGCATAATATAAATAATAAACAATTTTTTTTGGGGTCATTTCATATATTTTCTATTAAAAGACAAGCATAATAATAATAGTAATAATAATAATGAAAAATATTTTCATAGATTATATAGTTTTAAATAAAACGATTATCCTTAAGTTAAGTATATGAGTGAATATAACAAGTGTTGGATCCCGGAAGGTCTCGAATAGGTATATGGAGGGGGGGGGATATACTTATAGGCTATTTTAATCGAAAACACTTAAAAACAAACCAACACAACCTTTAACAGTTAAAAGAGTTTTAGAGAAACTTCGGTTGCTGACTGATACTGAATATCTCTTCAGTAAGGAGTTATCAGTTAAGTCCGAGACTTTACCTGATATGCTTAGGCTTCAGTCAGGTTTGTAAAACAGAGGAGTGTTATGAATCTTACTGACTATCCGAAGATTTATCAGTTAGACTACTAACACTGTCAGCGGAAAACTTTACTTTGAAATAGCCTTAGTGATTAATCACGTTGTCAAGATTTATGTTTCACTTTGCAGTTAATCAGTTTCAGTTAACGAAAGGTTTGTGCATAGATAAAAAAGTAAATACTGGAAGCGATAAACGACAAAGTGATTTTTACGTGGTTCGGAATCCAATTCCTACATTCACGGTCAGTTGATCACACTGACAAACTTCACTGGACTTGTGCTTACGGGTGCACAGCAAACCTAAACAACCAAAGATCCAATCTTTGGTACCAACACACTGGTTGAATTTCTCACTCTTAGCTTCACTGAGACAAAACTATGTCTTTCCACAAAGACTAAGATCTGAACTCCTCTCTGTAATCAGTTATACCTAGGCTTTGCATATACAATATTTGCCTAAGTTCTAAGAGAATGTGTATAATCAGTAGTGACTGATTTTTGGCTTTGAGATTCTCTTATTCGATTCAACTTTGGATGGCTTTGAATTGCTGAGTAACGAATTCGGCAGCGTTTCAGTTTATGTATTTGAATCGGTGAAAATTGAAGTGATCCTCGAGCTCTATTTATAGGAGAGGTCTTGAATAGATCCGTTGGCTAAGAAGGTCTTCAAGAATTCATCCGTTGGAGATAGATTTGAACTTTGTTGAGGCTTCAATCTTCGAGGTTCCTTGTTTGGTGAGAACGGCTACTAAGGAGCAGGAGATAGGACATCTTTGAAAAGGTAATCACCAAAAAGGAAGGCTCTGCAGAGAAATGACGATCCTCTAAATCTCTGCATTTAATGCGGCTGAACTTGGGAGTGCGTGTCTTCCTTTTAACTTTGGAGGTTCAGTCCGAGGAAGAATGTTAACTGATAGTTGACTTTAGTATCAGTCCGCTGAATCCACGTGGCCTGCATTAAGCAATCAGTTCGTGAATGATTCTTCAACTGTTCAGTCAAATATCAGTATTTGACTCTGCCTTAAATCGTTACATCAGCGGCATCTTCAGTCTTCAGAACACTATCTAAACTAGAAAAAAAACTCTAACACCTGAGTTCGAACAGTTCTAGTCTATTATAAGGAAAACCCAAGGATTTTGGTATCATCAAAACTAGGATTAGGATATTTCATTAAGTTCCCAACAATTTTTCCCTTTTTGATGATGCTAAAACCATACATCAGTTCTAAGACAAGAAAAGACTGAACTTTAAAAATCAAGTTACTAAACATGGGGAATAGTAACTTGCATACAGAGGAAACACAACAGTTCAAATGAACAAAACGAATACATAACTGAAAATTAGTAATCAGAGCCTGGACAAAAAAGGTATTGTCTTCAGGTTGAGATCAAAGAAAGTTCATTTCATTTCTGAAAACTGATGAGAAATCAGTTAAGTTACAAACCAGAGCATACAAGAGAAAACACCCACCCTAACAGGAATTTGGCACTCTACTTTGATAACATCCACCGTGCACGTGAGGTGCTAGTAACCTGGGACAAGGATACCGAGTTTCTTTCCATTAGTTTTGAAGTTGAAGGAATGGTAGGAAGAAATGTATAGTACATGAAAGATTTTGCCCGGCCTGTCATTGAGGCCAAGAACTCAGCTATAGTGCTCCCTACTGCAGTCAGGAACTACAACTTGAAGCCCAATGATTCAAACATGATTCCCCTCTTTTACGGGCTGCCTAATGAGATGCCCTGAAGTTCATCCGGGATTTCTACACCCAGGTGCAGACCTTTTCGCTTTTGGAACTCACAGAAGATCAGTTGAAGCTCAAATGCTTCCCTTACGCCTTGAAAGACCGGGCACGGATATGGCTATTGTCCTTGCCGCCAAACTCCATAACTACTTGGGGGGGAGGCATGTGAGAAGTTCATGCTGAAGTTTTATCCAAATCACAAAACCCAGGAGATTCGAACTCAAATCATGAACTTCATCAAAGGAGCCGATGAGCCTTTTCATGAGACTTGGGAAAGATTTCAAGAGCTCCTCCGCCAGTGCCCACAACATTAGTTGGTTCCTGTTATGTTGAGCCAATTCTTCTATGATAGGTTGCTTAAGACAGCCCAATTTATGGTGGATAGCACTGCAAGGGGCAACATTGCAAGGAAGACGGCCGCAGAAGTTAACTAGATCTTCCAAACTCTAGCTGAGAGTTCTCAACAAAAGATAGTTCGTGGGAGAAAAGTAGAGGCTAGTTTAGTGGCACCCAGTTGTGAGCTCCAGAAGCAGATGGCTGACATGATGAGAGAGCTGCAACAGTTGAAGATGAGCAAAGAAGAAGCCCCTCCTACCCGCCAGCCGAATGCCGAGAGTTGTGGCATTTGTGGTGATTATGGCCATGGAGCCAACGGGTGTCATAGGATGGGCGAGCGTCCTTATGAAGGAGAAGTAGAAGTCTTCGCTGCACAAGGGTATTCAGGGGGGCAACACCAAAATCACATGCAAGGATTGGGCAGAATTCCCAATTCTGCCAATTCCAGCATGCAAGGATTGGGCAGAATTCCCAATTCTGCCAATTCCAGCAGCCGATGGGATTTCAGAACCAACAGCAGCGCCCCATGTCCCAATCAGACTTTCCTCCTCAGTAGTGCAATCAGGGATTCATGCAGCAGAATAATTTTGATCCCCATCAGCAGCAGTACCAACCCCCGGGACCCTAATTTGAGGATAAAATGCAAGCATTTATGCAAGCTAGCAAACAGTCGATGGAGGCTCAGAGTGCTACCATTAATCGCCTCACGACCAAAGTTGGGCACCTAACGGGGGCTCTGAATCAGCTGCAGCAACAACATCCAACTGGAAAGTTTCCCAATCAGGGCCAACAGCCACACCAAGCTCATGTTGTGGCAATAGTTAAGAAAGATGCCCCAATGACCTCGGGGACGGACACCACGGGGAAATGGAGAAGCAAAACTGTGGAAGCTATCAAGGTTATCCAATGCCCCAGTGAGCCACTGCCACCCGTCATTGTTGCCCCATATCAACCACCACCAAAGCAAGGAGATCCAAGTAGCTTTATTTTTAACATTGGCTTGGGTGGGTTTGAAGAAGTTTTGGGAATGCTTGATTTGGGCGTGGCGGTCAATTTGATGCCGCTTGATATTTTTGAGAAGTTGGGCAGTAAGGAGTTGAAGAGAACTGATATGAAAATAGAGCTAGTTGATGGCTCTATTAGTAGCCCACGGGGCCTTGTTGATGATGTGGAAGTTGTAGTGAGAGGGATTAGAGACCAAGGGATTAGAGGAGAGAATGGGCATCTTGTTTTTGCTTGGCCGACTTTTTATGGCCACCACCTATACTCGCATTGACGTGAGAACTGGAACTTTGAGTATGGCGGGGTTAGGTAGATCAATAACATTCTCAGCTTTTAATAAGAAATCTACTACTCCTACTCCCTTATTGCAAAATCGCTCTTATGTTGAGATGTTTGATGTTGTGGACGAGGACTGTATTGTGCAAGAATTTCTTAATCAGTTGCAGGATGAGGACAAGATCGTGCAGGAATTCCTCAATAACTTGCAAGATGGGGCTGCCATGAGCAGGAGTTTTTGGATAAGCTGCAAGAAGAGGATGATTTAGTGCAAGATTTGCAGTGTGCACTACTATTCAACCGGCTCATTTTCATCCTCGTCCCACAGCCCTGTGTGGACGGTGGATATATGGGTGATTTGCTCCAAAACTGGGCTGGGACGGCGAGGACCGGGGTGGAAAGGCGTATGGGAAATTGGGATTGAGGATACGCCCTCAGTCATGGGGATGTCAATGGAGGAAGGGATCTCCGTCGGGCCCCCGAACTCCTGAGTATCATTGACCGTCTTGGACGTGTCAGCTTCGGAGGGAGCATCCCGAGGAGTGTCATCCCTGGGTGTCCCAGCCCTGGCTGCGTCCTCGGTCGTCGGGGCTGGAAGGAGACCTTCACAGTCTGCCATCCAATCCATTTATGAGACAAGAAAAACCGAGTCAGCATTGGGCATATCTTATCATTACGCACACATAAACAACAACAACAGAACAAATGGGAGATAAGCAAAAAATAGTTTCCTTACCTATCTTTGAATTGGGGAAATGGGAGAACAGCCCGTTTGCCGCCAGGGCTGAGTTATTTTCTACCAAGCGCCTGGAGGGGAAGGGCTTGGAAGAATGAAGGGAGTTGAGTCGGTCAAAAATGTCTAGGTCATGGTCGGAAGGGAAAGGAAGAGAGCAGAGCGACCGGTTGTGCCTTTCTGGGTGCCAGATCACATCAGTGACCTCGGCAAAGGCACGCCATGTTCCTTTATCTGTGGAAACTATACAATATTTATTTACAAAAAATTTATCGGAAGAGGGTAGTTTGCTCATAAAGATGGTTTTAAACTTCTTGTTGGTGGAAAAGCTGTAATGGGTGTTGGTTTTCTTTAGGATTTGGGTTTGGCAGAATAGCTCTGCTGTATCTTGGTAGCCATGGTATCTTAACAGAATATGGAAGAAGAATGCTCTTCGCAGAGCTGAAGGGGTGAGCTGATAAAAGGGAATACGAAAGTAGTTACAGATTTCTACGAGGAATGAGGGTGGGGGTAAGCGCAGCCCTGCCGGCTGCCACTGCTTGTTGCTCCCATAGAACAATACTGTTCTCCTGTAAGTTGGAGGGGCCTTCAAGGGATTTGTTATCGGGAAGACGGAAGGTCAAACCAAGGATAGGCCCTCGCAGGGCCTTTTCTAATCGTTTCATGTCCCTCACGCTTATAATCGAAGAATGAACATAGTGGGAAGATATTTCTATGGTTTTCTATGATTATCTACATAGAACTCCTCAAAAACAGAAGGGGCGACCTAGGTCTACAGTCACACAACCCAAGAAATGAAGAACAGAAACAATACCTAAATCCAGTCGAGGAAACGTGAAGGGAGTGAACAAAACCCGGCAAGCGTCGAAGAGGCGTTGAACAAGCAGCGGGAGCATACAATGATTGGGAAAGCTATGGAGGATGAATAAGAACGCCGAAGGTGAAAAAATGGCGAAATGAAGACGAAGAACAAATATATATACGTGAGGGCGGTGTGGAGAACGAGGGTTCCACCGGTCCAATCAAAGAGCAACACGTGGCGTTTTCAAACGGGGGTTGCAACTGAAGAGGCATTTTTTTCTGAAAAGGGAAAGATGATTAGATGGGTTGGGGCCCATTTAACTGACAAGTATTTATTGCTCGGCATAAGAGAAAAAGCAGCGCTGACAAATGAAAAGGAGGCGTCAAACAACCAATTGAGCATAAGCAGCGAGAACGCTCAATCAGACTGAGGGGAGAGTAGCTGATGAGGAGTAAAATATGCATTGGGTAAACCTGACAGCACCGGAGTCGTCAATGCTGGGAACGGAAGTGAGGAAAAGAGCTTGAATAGTATTCCTGGGGGAAAGCATGAGAAGCAGAAGCTTTAGGGCCAATGAGAGAGGATTCGGACGCCATAGGTGTCAGATCTGGAATGAAGCAGGGAAGAGGCAATACCAGGACTTGGGCAGGGCTGGCATAGTCGGGAGAAAAGATTCAGGGCTGGCACGCGCGCAGCGCTGGAAAGAGCTGGGAGCGTAACTGATCAATAACAACTTCGAAGATTCCTCCTAACGGCCGGGGTCATTATCAACCGTGTAATTACTAATTTACCCCTATTGTATATGTCTATAAATAGGAGATGCGGTCATACATGTAACACACGCTATTAAAAATACTTAACATAATTTCTCCTCTCCGACTTTAGCCATTCCGACTTTCTTCTCAATCCCTCGCATACCACAGGTGAATTCCTCTCTTCGCCAGATTAAAGGGTGTACAATTCGAGCACATCAACTTTCAAATAAAATATAGATGATTTCAATCAATTTCAATTATGTGCTACCATCAAATTATACAATGAAAGAGTTTAGAACCCCAAATTACCACAAGTAACACTGTGTAATTCGTAAAGTAATGTTAGCAGGAATGTTGATATCATAATATTGATAACATCCAAGCTAACATGTAGCGAAAATTAGATAACACACACGATACTTTTTCACGGGTTAAATAAATTCAACCCGTGAGTGCCTCACGACCAAATCCACTATGATCATCAACATTACACAGTGGTGAAGCATGAAACCAACACCTAATTTAAAAAGCAATAATCAAGACAGGATTTACGTGGTTCGGTCGTTAAGACCTACATCCACGGGTGTTTTTGAGTTCTTCGACTATACTTCGAGATAATTACATTTTACAAGTGTTGCTCTGAAATAAATCATGATCCTCTAATGTTAATGCTAAACCTTCTATTTATAGATGTGAGAGTGAGCCCTAAAGGCCTTAGGCCCATGAACTCTAATAATTGGATTTATGCCCTTTAATACTTTAATACACTTAACTTTAGTCTTGACTTGGCCCATCTGCGCTGGTTTGACTGCGCCGGAAGCTTCGCTATCTTATGACTGCCGAGACTTCAAGTTCTTTATCCTGCGCAGGTGCTTCGAACTCTTTAGGCTGCGCATGCACTTTGACTTCTTCGGCTGATTCGGGTAATGAAAATAGAACTCCCTCGTTACCCGTGCTGAGTAGTCCCCTTGAGCTGCGCAGGCGAGTCATCCCTTTATTATCTAAGGACTTCAATTAAACCTGCGCTGGTTGGCTTCGTTCAATAAGAATAATAATAACAATAATAGTAGTCAAGTAAGATGTTCTTGTATTGCTCAGCACAACGCTGATGAGTATTCTAGTCCTCATCAGCTACTCCCCCTAGTCTGGTTGAACAATTTTGTCTTTGTTCGACCAGTTGTCGCGGCCCGCTTTCTAGCCAGTGATAGCGTAGAACGAGTATCACGCGACTAAATGATTTACAGGATCGACTTACCCACATAATCAATTATAATTCATAATTTAGGCCACAAATGACCACAAGTATGAGTGTTTGAATGAAAATGACTTTCATAATGGACTTATATGCAAACAAATACTAGGCATAAGTGGTCCAACGTTTGATTAATTCAGTCATATCAAAGGTTAGGATTTACAATATCAAAGGAAATCGAGATTTAATGGTTTATCCGGTTTCATAGAGTTGCACAACAGAATCATGATCAAGTTACACGTATGAAGACGGGTAACTCGTGAGGTATCAACAAGAAAAGATACTAATGTTATTTCAAGTCAATCATGACAAATTTACCCCGATTAAGAATGCAAAGATGGGGAAATTCATATATGTCATCGAATATATTTCAAATGTTATGACCACTTTGAGTGTAAAGCCTCCTCCTTTCTCCTCCTCTCCCATTCAACCTAACCTGCACATTTAGAAATATATGCAGGGCTGAGTAACAGAATTATTACTCAGTGGACATATGCCGAAAATAATTAAAAACTTGCTACTTAGAGCTATAGGTTGAACTTGCCCATTTTGAACATACACAAGGTAATATTTGATTTAGAAAATACCTGTGTATGCTATATCACATAACAATTTTTGCAATCATCATCATAATAATATCATCATATCTCGTATCATAAGCCGGCAACAATATAATGTATGGACCACCTCTACCCATCATCATCATAATCATAGCATCTCATCAATATCATCAACATGGGCGAAGAGAAGGAGGCCTCCTTCTCAACCCCGTGACCGGCCGATGCATGATAACGGCTCACGATCACCACTGTGCATATACCTTAACTAGTAGCCCGTCGGCTCACATAGTTCAAGGCCGATCGTTATCTCATGGTAGACTGGTAGTAGGTCAACATACATCTCATCATTACTCAACGAAAACATGGCAAGTCAATGATTTATAAAGCACATTTTCAAGATAATAATAATAATAACTTTCATTGGAAATATTTTATATTTTTAACCCACATAAGAGGGTTCGCGAGGCCCACGTATTAGGGTTAGAAAATGCCCACCTGTCGTCCTCGCTTCCTCTTTTCTTTTGTGTGGTTAGATTCTGGTGCTTCCGTTCCTCAAACCTTCGATATAACGAAAGTACGTGTTCTATAAATAATAGATAAAGGAAGATAAACAATGTCTACGTAATAATGGACTATACATTTATTAACAAATTAATCGTGTTTCTCCAACTTAACATATATCTTATTCTATTAATCCATGAGATATTAAACTCCAAATATGGCTAACTTGTCTCGTGACAATCATATCCCATCTCATCTTAATCATAATTTAATAATTTCTTTGTACTGAAATCATGTTTCTCCCATCAAGATACTTCTTAATTATTAAAGGACGTAGGAAATCCCATTCTATATTCATTATCTATTATTGTATTTCACATAATCATTAATCCCATCTCATAAACAATTCTTCCACACACATATATATATATATATATACACACACACACACACATATACTTACATATGTATATTTATAAACCTTCAAATAAAAATGATTTTATTCTATACTACTTTAATCACAAACAAGCTTCTTTAATATATATATATATATATATATATATATATATGTGTGTGTGTGTGTTAGATTAAGAAATGGATTTTATTATGAAAGGAGTTTCCAAAAATAATTTAAAAAAAATTGATTAAACCAATTCAAATGAATTATTATCAATATTAATAATTAAATATTAAAAATAAATGAATTAAATGTTTACTCGATTAAACCATTTTAACCAAATTTTATTTAAGCAATCGTTATTGAAAACTTAGAAATCAATAATTCTTAAATGACTTAACAATAATAATTTGAAATAACTTATTACGTTTTCCAAATCACCACTTGACTAACTAACAAAATAATTTAAAAAGGAATATAGCTTCATCAATAACTTGGAAAATCATCTCACCGCCACCATTTTAAGAATTTTAATAATATTTATATGCATATAAATAGCATATAGATATATAATAATCATTTCTTTACTCCCATGCGAAGTTTACTATGCAAATAACTTTGCAAAATAAAATAATTATATCATTTTCACGCTTACCTAGCCTCATAAGCAAACGACGAATTCCAATCGTCCACAACTCGTATGAGTCCACGAGTTTCGCTTAATCGTCCAATATCTATAATTATAAATCATCGAATATGTCGTCACATGAGTTTTCTCTTCGATTCTTATCGTCTATACTTAGATATATATATATATATATATATATATATATATATAATTTGTAATTATATATATATACACACACGTTTAAAAGAAGAGTTGGGAAAAGAAAAATCTAGAAAAAGAATCGAAGGCTACCCGGCGTTTCTTACGGTGTTTCACAAAGACGAGATGATCAGATAGCGACGAGGCAACTCCGGCGTATAACTTGGCGAACGACGAGAGTTCGCAAGAGCCTTTATTCACTTTAAAGTGAATAAACGAAGGAAAGAGGTTGTTTCCTTGAATTCTCGGCTGTTAGAGCCGAAGAGAACAAGTGAACGGTGGCCAACGGCTAAGGGCCTGCTCTCTGGTCGTCACAGGAGACGAGGCAGTCGTGAGAGAGAGAGCAAGAACAAGAGAGAACGTTCTTGAAATTGTTCACTAACATCGTTTCGCCGGAGGATATTGCGGCTATTGGTTTGGGAGATGTAGAGAGTGTTTGAGCTTTTCGATTGTTGGTGGTGGTAGCCTGTAGATAGATGAACGGCTACGCGTTCTCGGTTTGCATCCTCGTGGCCAGTCGGCGACGACATAAATCGGCAAAGAGGGCCCGCTCGAGCTTTTGCTCAAGTTTCGGCGAAAGATCAGAGAGCTTTTCTCGGCGTTTCCCTTGCAGTTCCACGGCTTTCTCGGCTGATCTTACGAGAGTGGTGGTGCAGGAAGGTCGTGGCGGCGACGACGGTGGCCGGCGGAGCTCTGCGGGCGAGCTCGGCAAGGCGGCGCGTTGAGGAGGCTCAGCCGCTACGCTGCTGCTCCTTTCGCTGCTATGGCAGACCGAAGGTGGCGCTTAGGGCTGAAAAAGGAGGGAGAGTGGTGGCTTCGCGGTGGTGGTGCGACAGAGCGCGACGGCGGCGCGGCCAAGCTGCGCGCGGCTGCCGACTGCTGCTGTTGTTGCTGCTGCTACTCTTCGGCTGCAGCTGCTGCTGTTACACCGTGGAGGAGCAGCCGGTGGTGATGGAGGCGGTGGAAAGTGGCGGCAGCTGGTGTTGATGGCGGCGGGTGGAGCTTTAAGCGAGAGAGAGAGAGAGAGTAGACCGAGAGAGAGTTGAGCGTTGTGTGCTGTGCGTGTGAGAGTGAGAGAGAGCTGAGATTATATATATATACATGTATATTGCGTGTGTGAGTGAGCTGAGTGCCCGGGGGGTGGTGCTGCATGCATGCATGGGTGGTTGAGAGGGTGCCGATGGGGGGTAGGTAGGGTGAGTGAGGTTGCTTGAGAGAGTGTATTACTTGGGGTGAAAGCATACCAAGTATATCTCCTTCACTTCTATATCCGGCCATTAACATATTCACACCCATTTATTCCGATTCCCATATTTCTATCTTTAATAAACACTTATATATGTATCATCAAAAATATAATCCCCTCATTTAATCTCGGCAAAATCTATTTCATATGCAAATAGCTCGACTTCTTGGACATTTATCACATGAATAATATATATCGCTCGTCAACTTATTTTAAAAAAAATTTCTTATGAACGATACGACGCGAATTTAACTAAACGAGATTCTATTAAACCTATATATAGCTGCGAAAGAAATACTAATAAATAGCAGTTATCTAGCATAATTATATATATATATATATATATATATATTGGGATCATCATAAAATTCTTTCCCGTAATATATATAATCGCCTATATATTAAGCGATAAATAATTCTCGTATCCAAAAATAATTAAATCGCCGATACAATTATAAAATTAATATACTTATACAAGAAATTAGCATTCTTGTAAATATTCACTTCTCACACCAATTTCAATAATCGCAATAGCTTCATAAAATGAGCGAGTATATACTAATGCGATTAACAACCTTTTCCAGAGACTCGTCTCATCAGATCATAGGTAGAGAATTCTTTTCTCATCAGCATATGATATAATATCATAAATATGCATGATGTCTCGATATATATATATATATATATATATATATATATATATATATATATATATATATATATATATAGGGATGGGCTATAATAAAAACACATCTTTTTGTAAAAACTAAAAACGGCTAAAATGTATGAATTCTATGTAGAACACGTATGAATTAGCTGTGTAACTGTATGAATTGCGAAATTCATACATGTTCTACATAGAATTCATACATTTCGCAATTCATACAGTTACACAGCCAATTCATAAGTGTTCTACATAGAATTCAGCCGTTTTTAGTTTTTACAAAAAGATATGTTTTTATTATAGCCCAACTCTCTCTCTCTCTATATATATATATATATATATGTATGCGAAATAAAATATCGGCGAGCATCTATATTTATACGTTACCCGAATTTTGGAAAAACTAATTCGTTCTCCGTTTAAGAACCTTCATATAAATTTAATAATATACATATTATTAAAAGTATCGGAAAAATTTTATCCTTCAAGGAAGTGAAATCCTCCTTTTATAAATATATATATATATATATATATATAAATATTCATCTCTCTCTATATAATATATATGTAATGTACGTATTTATATGCATGTATACAAGGGGTAAAATTGACGGGTATTACACCAGTGGTGTGTGGTGTGAAGTCAGCGCTGTGCTGCTCTCCCGTGTCAATTAAGCATACATGATTCCCTGCACTTGTTAGATAAGAACTTGTCAATCTTTGTAAAAATAGTAAAGATAAAGTATTTAAGCGCTGCAAATGAACTAAGATAAAAGAGAGTAGTTTTCCTTTTGATTAATGCCTGCGAAACCACAAAGGGCTAGGTTCTGCAATTAATGCCTGCGAAGCCACGAAGGGCTAGATTTTGCAATTTATGCCTTCGTCGTGCAATTAATGCCTTAGTTTTGCAATTAATGCCCCTGAGTTTTGCAATTAATGCCTGAGTTTTGCAATTAATTCCCCTGAGTTTGCAATTAATGCCTTAGTTTTGCAATTAATGCCCCTGAGTTTTGCAATTAATGCCTTAGTTTTGCAATTAATGCCCCTGAGTTTGCAATTAATGCCTTAGTTTTGCAATTAATGCCCCTGAGTTTTGCAATTAATGCCCCTGAGTTTGCAATTAATGCCCCTGAGTTTTGCAATTAATGCCTTAGTTTTGCAATTAATGCCCCTGAGTTTGCAATTAATGCCTTAGTTAAGATAACTTAGACGATCTGCGTCGAAGGTGACTTAGGTAATCTGTGGTAGCTTAGATGAGACAATCACCCTAACTGCGCTGAGATAATAGCAATGGCTGCGCTGATACAATCGCACTGGCTGCGCTAATACAATCGCCCTAGCTGCGCTGATACAATCGCACTGACTGCGCTGGTTAATCGCACTGGCTGCGCTGAGATAGTCGCATTGGCTGCGCCGAGACAACCGCATTGGCTGCGCTAAGACAATCGCATTGATTGTGTTGAGATAATCGCATTGACAGCGTTGAGACAATTTATGCAATCTGCGTTGCAGATGACTTATATGAAGATGACTGCATAGGCTGAGATGACTGAGATAGCCACGCTGATAATTTGAGCACTGATTGTACTGAGATAACTGAGATAGTTCCACCAGCCCAAATAACTGAAATAACTGAGATGGCTGCGCAGGCTGAAATAACCTGTCCTGACTGCGCTGAGAAAGCTCAGATATATTTTGAGGCTTACAGTTCCGGATCGTGGCTAAGTTACCATTTAAGGTTTTAATATCCGCTACGCGGCTGAGTTGCCGTTAAGGCTCAAATATCCTGCTAAGTTTTTCGAGAAAACACAGATGGTGGCATATACTCCACTCCCCCCGTTAGTAACATGTGCATGATTCAACAAAACATGTTATGTGTATGCTTGTGATTGGTGTTCCTACTTGTGATGCTAGTGACAGCGCTGGTATGACTATGGTCCCAAAGTATGTTATCCAAATTATGTTCCAGGTCCTAGCACATATGCAGAAGGTGTGCAGCTTCGTGTACTTAGTCAATTCATATTCCAGCCCTAGGCACATATGCAGAAGGTGTGCAGCTTCGAAGATGGTAACATTATAATTTCATAATGTAAACAAAGATCATATAAACATGATTTTTCCTAAGTGACAAAGTATAACATTTTCTAACCATATTCACATGCTTCGATGAAAGAACTAATATCATGTAATGACAAGTTTTAGTTATGCGAAGTACCTGGACCACCACTAGTTAGTGGTTTAGCTTTTCATGCTATGATATTGGTCCTCTTTGCTTGAATAAAGTGAATAATCATTGCGGGGAAAGACCCGAAAAGAGCTGGAAACCCATACCGTGAAAAGACCCAAACGTGACTGAATCTTGTCGCTCGAGTCTCCCTCATCCCGAGAATAATTGCAGCGCTGAAAGTCCCCGTTATACCAAGCAATCTCAAGTTCAGTTATTGTGTGTCGAACTCCCGTTAATAAAGGCAAGGCAGTGGCATCCTGTTCTCAAATAGTCCCATATATATTTTAGCTGTCGGGCTTGAATACATGGTCAACTTCATGACCCTCGTTCCCACATAGCGTGTTCATCATATTTGTTTAAGTGTTTTCCCAAAATATGTTTAACCTGCGCTGTAAGAATTCTCAAGTACCAATATTAGTACAACATGAGAGCCCCTTGAGACCGGGCTGTAATCCCATTAAGAAATATATATACTTTGCATTCCCAGAACGACAGCGATGCTCTAGGCATTTATTCCACCAAGTAACTCATATAAGGCTAAAGAACTCATGTCTCAATATAATATTTAGCCAAGAATTCTCACACGTGAGCAAGAAAATCAATTTTTCAAACAAGTTATTATGCCTATCTTTTTTCCATCTATGAGTTATCAAAGAATCATCAAATTAAATAGTCCCGACTATCAATTAAATAAAATTTCCCATATTCTGTACCCACTTCATGGATTAATGATTTCATCATTACAAGCCACCAAATTAAAGCTATGTGATCAAATGATTCCCATCATCTCAATAACGTCGGCTCATATACAAAGTGATGAATAAACTTAAATAACGAGAGTTCACAGGCTTCAATCATAATAGGCTTTCCCATAATAGTATCCAAACCACTCTGCTCATTTCCCCTCTCTAACCTCATTCATGTCTCCGTATGAAGCTAATCAATAATAGTTCAAATCAAATATCCCACATCAAGCAAAGGCAGAGAAAGTTAAAATCACAAGTGCAGTTCTACAATGGGATTTACAACCATAAATCTATACTATTATACTATAGGAAAGTTTTCTGCATGAAAACTTCCCGCCAAAAACCCATCTTCCATGCAAAAAATATTATTTTATTATAAATAATATTTTATTACTTATTACTTATACATGTCACTTCATATTCCCACCCACTTTTTCCTGACTTAGCAGACACTAAAAAGGGAGGCGCATGCTCACTTTTCACCTTCATACTCAACACAACTCTGCAATAAGATATAATAACATAATGTAATATATAACCTTCATAATTTAAAAAAGATAAATGTGTCAGATTTTGGCATGCTGCCGATTGAAATGCCCCAAAACACCTGCCTGAATTTTTTAAATTCCAATACTAACAAATCATATATATAGAACATAAGGCATATACAAATTTTTTTCAATAGCCTCTTGCATTCTACATACAAATCCAGAGTTGAAATCCTCCAGTTGGTAAGCAAATCTAATAGTTAAAAGTTGTTGCAGATTCATAATGTCATTGTTAGTGTAGTATTTTAAGAGATGTAATGTTTATATATTACATTATAGCTGCTACAATTTCAATATCTAATAACTAAAAATGGTTGTAGATTCATTGTGTTCAAAAACACCGATGGTCGGAATGTGGTCACTCTTCAACGAGCTTCGCCCTTTGGCAAAGTCACCTGCAGTTAAAGCGAGATTGATAAGATGTTATGGCATGCCTTCAACCAAAAATGATGAGCTAAATAGTTTTGAATGCATATTCCATGATATAGAGGTATGATTTATATATCAAAGTTTTATAAGATGTTATAGCATGCCTTCAACCAAAAATGATGAGCTAAATAGTTTTTTATGCTTATTTTGAGATTGGGACAGAATCTGTAAGATCTATTATGTACTCCCTGAAGTCAGTTTTTTACTGTTAAATTCTAATGATTATAAACAAACTTAAGATATTATCAAGAGATGATCATACCTATAAGTTTGCTGATATTGCAACAGGCCTCATTTTCAAAAATTGGTCATATAAGTCACACAGATTTTGGCATTCTTTACTTCTCTACATACATGCTATCGATTGAAATGATTTGAATATCTGCATGAATTTTTTAAATTCCAATACTCTATAGCAGTGCATGTATATAGAACATAAGGCATACACAATTCTTTTTCAACACCATCCTGCATTCTACATTCAAATCCAAAGTTCAAATCCTCAAGTTGGTAAGCAAATCTAATAAGGTAGGTTTCAACTTACATATGCAGACAAAAGAAAAAAAAGTTCTTAAAAATAAAAAGCAAGCACCTGTATAGAGGCTTGCTAATTAACATTTTCCTATTCATTTCAGCAAGTTAAAGCTTAAGATACTATTAAGAGGCGATCATACCTATAAGTTTTCTGAAACTGAAACTGAAATCTACCTATAGAACAAACCATTAATGTTAGAATCTCTCTGAGGTCAGTTTTTTGTTGTTAAATTCTAATGATTTGAGGATTTGGATATGATTAGAAGTGGAATGACGTGTAAGCGTGTGTGATGAATGAAGAATTATTGGGTGTGTCTTTGTTCCCCACTTCAAAGTGTGCACCACATTCACATACACATGCACCAATTTTCTAATTCTCCACCAAATTTTCTCTATTAGAAAACAAGAGAAAATCACAATTTTCACATGAGATTTTAAAACAAAAGATTACACGTCTTTGAAGAATCTCTCCGGGGCGCGCTTTGTAAGATTTTAGTTTATCTATTTAAAACATATACAAACAAAAGACATGTAACTGTTTATGTATAGAACATAAGGCATATACAATTTTTTTTTTCAAAACCCTCATGCATTCTAATCCATTCTGATCCAAAGAGTTCAAATTTTCCAATTGGTAAGCAAATCTAATAATAAAAAATGGTTGCATATTCATAATGTCATTGTCACTGTAGTATTTTAAGAAGGGTAATGTTTATATTACATTATAGTTGTTACAATAAGATTTTTTAGCACTCCTAAATGTTTAAGGGAGCTAACACATGTTAAAATGTTCAAATTGCAGGGAACTAGGTACCATTTCACATCACCAAAACTTATAGTATCTAAGTTCATCTCTAAGTTTCAAGAAGGAGGACTTTATGCTATACGTAACTTCGGTGTTACACAAAATCAATCAAAGTTTAGAGTTACTTTGAATAAATATAAAGCAACTTTTTATGGAAGCACGGAAGTGAGAGTTGAAGCTAATCCAACTTTTCCTAATATCATTTATGCATTCAAGTCCTTTGATGATATTCAAGCCACTGAAAACATTGCAGATGCTCTTCCAATTGGTAATGATAAAATATTTTTATATTTTTTTTCATATATTTACATACACTACAAAATCTTAGTCCCATCAATGTGACATGTGCAAATGTTATAGGCAGAATTGCCTCCCGGCCTAATCCAACAAAACTAACAACTCGAGATGGTAAAGAAAAAAAAATATTGGATCTTATTCTAGAAGATACAGAGTGAGTATTTATGTACATTTTTGTCGTTATTTCTTTATTATTAAAACTAAACTATTGTTGTTCTTACTATATTATATAATATTGGTTCAAAGGGGAAAGAGAATGTCTTGCACTTTGTGGGAGAATTATGTTGATATTTTCATGAAACAATACAAAGAACAACTGTTATTATTACTTAAACAAGTAAAAGCTGGCAAAGTTCTCACCATTCCAGCAAATCACAGTTGCAACATCTCCAAAGCAACAAAGAACATCAGCCCCACTATTATTTTTGAAAAAAATGTGACAACAAATAAGAAGTTACAGAAAATGAAAATAAAAAGAAAAATATATAGTTTAAATATAAACCATCAATTTTATTATAACTACAAAATTTTAAATAAGAGCAGTTATTAATCATTTTTATTTTCTTATTCAAGTAATTCATAGTTTGTATTTGATCGTTCATAATGAAATTTTAATATTTGACAATTAAAATGCATCAACTAAATGATAATTCATAGTTAGTATGGAAAAGAAATTATATTTATTTGTACTATAATACAAGTTCCAGTTAAATTCCTAAGTGTCATTAGTTTTAAATAAAAATTTGTGGAATTTAAAAATAAATATTATATAACTATAAATTTATAATGTATTATGTGTAACATTATATGTTTAATCGATGTTAAACTTTTTCATAATATTAGTTTATGTGTTGATGTATTATATATTAATTGCAGATAATTTGATTCATCAACCATCCAAATTGGCACGTATTACTGTGCCTACATGTCAACGTGGAATGCTATGTTATTCATCTTTTCAAAGACAATCAGACATACTATCTCAATCTCAGCCACCTTTTAGAGATATAACTAATGTAATTTAAGATTCTTATTGATATAAATAAATGTTACTCATAATTTGTTTGTTGAAATTGCACTTATATTAAAATTTATAATTTTGTTGCAGTTGTTGGAAGCAGTTCGTCTTCTCGAAACAATACATTCCAAATTAATGCACCGTGTTCTTCACAAGCTCAAACAGTTTACATGACAAATAATCAAACATCAGAAATCATAGATTTGACGGATGAAGACTTTGAAAATATTCATGCACAAAAGTCTACATTTGCACAAGATTTCAGTTGTAAAAGTTTCAATCCTGGAACGAATATTGTAGATCCACAAATTATTAATTTAGAAGAAGGTAAACAATTTGTATTTGATGATGGAATTGTATAGATTATTTTCATAATCATGCAATTTTAAATAATTAGCAGGTGAAGATTGCAATTCTCTCATCTCAAATGGTTATGAAGATTGCATTGTCTTAAGATTGACAAAGAACACGAGACTTCAAACTGCATGCACAAATGAAGAATCAATACATTTGGAACAATTTGCGAAGTGGATAGCAAGTATAGGAGATGGAACAATAGGAGGTCCAAATGATGGTGAAGTTGAGATTGAGCTTCCAGATGAAATTCTTATTAAATATTCAGGAGATCCTATTGCAGCTATTGTTGATGAGATTTATTCGGCATCCAGCAATTCCACTGAAAAATCGATCTATTTACAGGAACGAGCTATTTTGGCGCCCACGCTAAATGTGGTTGAGTCCATCAATCAATATATGGTGTCATTGAATGAGTGTGAAGGCAGAAAATATTTGAGCTCAGATAGGACATGCACATCAGATTCAACTTCATCATTGCTCCAGGACATACACACGCCAGAGTTCTTAAATAGTCTTAAATGTTCTGGAGTCCCCAATCATGAACTATATTTGAAAGTTGGAACTCCAGTCATGCTATTGAGAAATATAGATCATGCAAATAATTTGTGCAATGGTACTAGATTGGTTATTACAAGACTTGGGAGCCACGTATTGGAAGCTAAAGTTATAACTGGTCAGAATGCTGGAAATAAAGTTCTCATACCAAGAATGTCATTGACACCATCAGATCCAAGATTGTCGTTCAAATTCCAGAGAAAACAGTTTCCAATCATAGTCTCTTATGCAATGACGATAAATAAAAGTCAAGGTCAATCATTGTCCCGCGTTGGATTATTTTTTAAAAAACCTGTTTTTAGTCATGGCCAATTGTATGTAGCAGTTTCACGTGTCACAAATCATAATGGTTTAAAAATTTTGATTTGTCAAAATGATGGTGACAACAAAAAAACTGCTACTACAAATGTTGTATACAAGGAAGTATTGCAAAATATATAATATTCTACTTTTGACTACATTGTTTTATATATTTACGAAGAACAATACGTTTTAAATTTATTTGTCTATTATTTCTTCATTTATTTTAAGTTAAATTTACTTTTCTATTAACGATATAATCTTAAAATATAAGATTATATGCTTAAATATATATTTTATTAGTACTTATAAGATATATATATATATATATAATGTAATAAGATACTATATGGCTCCTTAAAGTTTAAAAATTATAGATTATCAAATGATAATATACATATAATATGACTATTTATTATATTTTAAATATATTAAAATATTGACAATATAACTATAAAAAAAATTAAATCCCATGCATCGCACGGGCGTAACACTAGTATTGTAGAAAATCTCAATCTCAATAAGAGGTTTCGAGTCGTTACTCCCTGTTCCAGGTATTTTGGAAAGACGGATGAAGGCGGCCGTCCCCTAGCTTTCATGGCAGCATAAGAATCGCCAGCGAGGATTTTGGATTTGGACCAGAAAAAAAAGCACTGCTTTCCCGCAGTCGCTACTGTTCTTTGTTAGCTAATTCAGCAGCTTCGCTTAGTTCCACTGATTGCCTTGTCTATCTCAATATCCCATGCTATATAAGAGCATCAGCATCGCTGGGTGCGATGGCCGGATCGAACCCGGCCTATCGCACCCAGCGCCGTTGTCACGACCGGCCTTAATTAAGGATAATTAATCCGGGAAAACCATGACTGGGGAAGGGAAAATAAGAAGCGGGTTTAGAAAGGGGTGCATAAAAGAATACTCAAAGAGCTTGAATACGCGTGAAATATTCCTTAAAAAGGGAAAATGCATAGTTCGCATAAAAAGGGTACTCAAAGAACTTGTATACGCGTTATATTCCTTAAAAGGAAAAAGGCATTTTTAGGGGCTTGGCTAAAACATTATCAGAGTTTGCAACGGAAGGTGTAACTGAAATAATCAGTGTTTACAGCGGAATGCATAACTGAGATACATGTATGAAGACATGTATCCTTTCTGAGCCTACTTTAAATTCGACAAAAACTCTACTCAGCAACAACACTTCATCGCCCATCACAGCTCAACCTGCACAAACATAAACATACGAAGGGCTGAGTACAAGAGTACTCAGTGGGCAGTGCCAAGCATATAACATAATATCAACAACAAAACACAACTTCGCATAAGAGGCATAAGTTTCTTTCAAATCCTTTGCTCATTAAACATTTCCATATTCATAAACAGCATGAGCGCATTCTTCATCATTAACAATCATAAACAAGCATCGTGTCGTGGAGAAGGCCTTCCCCAACGAACACGGGCATCGCACCGTGAGGGGGAGCCTCCCTCAGCGGTCACGGCATCGTACTATTGAGGGAGGCCTCCCCCAATAGACGCTGTAATACTGACATACTGGCATACTGGCATACTGGCATCGCGCCGCGAGAGAGGCCTCTCTCAGCGGACACGGGCATCGCGCCGTGAGGAAGGCCCTCCTCAGCGGACACGGCATCGTACTGTTAAGGGAGGCCTCCCCCAACAGACGCAAGCATCAAACATAAGCATAAACTTATCAGCGTAAAGCATTCAAGCGTAAATAAGCGTAATCATTTAACGTGCATCATAATAAAGCTTAACTCATTTAAGCGTAATAAAGCATACCACACTTGAAGATCCAATTTGCATTTAAAGCATAACACTTGCATAGCATTTTATTTACGCGTAAGAAATTGCCCACCTGATAGCAAAGTTTTGCTAAGGTACTCTAACTCCTTGTGTAGTTCTTACTCTCGCGCTTGACCTTAATCACGAGAATATAAAATAAGACATTGCCTCGAGAAAAATTCTTAATAAATGAGAAAGCGTAATTTAACTATGCATGAATCTGTTATGCATGTACTAATTTTCTGAGCGATAATCGGGAATTCTACTATTAATCCACGTTAATAGATTTAACTAATTCTCGTATAACGTGGTCGAATAAAGCTGTGATTCTTCCTTCCTCATCGGAATATTCTAGTCGTGAAATAAATCTCGCCTTTGTACTCGTTCGTAATAAAAGAACTAACTCGGCTTTAATCGAGGTGTGACCTCGTAGAAATTATCGGGCTTTTCAAAATTAAATAAATAATTGAAAACATTTCTCTTGAGTTAAGAACACCAACAATATTCTTACTCGTCTTTCTTTAATAATTGGATTTATAATTAAAACCAATTAAATACTTTATTGTAAGTAAAAATGCAATTTCATGTCATACTTAGCATATAATAAGTAATTTACTTAAAATATGCACATAATAATAATACAATATTATTATTATGTAAATCATCTTTTGAGAAAAATAATTAATTAAACTAAATAAATAGTCTAATTAATAAGTATCCATTTTTCTTTGAACTCCAGCCCAGTTAAATAATAAGATAGCCCATTTCTTTAAAAAAAACATAAGCCCAATGTTTCAATTTAAATCAGGGCCCAAAGACTTTAATAAAATCGGTCCAAAGACTTTAATAAAATCGGCCCATAGCCAAAGCCCAATACCATTTAAACACAAGCTCAATCTTTCAAAAGATAAAAGCCCAATTAAAATAAATGATGAGGCCCAAATTCCATTTAAAAAATCGGCCCATCACTTATTAAAAATCGGCCCAAGACTCGGCCCAAAATAAAGAAATAACCCGGCCCAATGTAAATAAATGCTAAAAGCCCAATTGAATTAACAAAAGAGGCCCAACTTCAATTAATTAACTAAAGCCCAATTTCTTTTCCTCCAAGTCGGTTCTCTCTTCTTCTCCCAGCAGAACACGCTCCACTCTCTCTCAAGCAATTCACGCCTTTCTCTATCTATTCTTTTTCAAACAGTCGCCGCTCAAGACATCTCTCTCTCTCTCGCCCGCTCTACGCGAGCTCCGCCGCGAACGGCTCCGGCGAGAACGACGGCCAGCCGAGGACATCGCCCCTGGTCCATTTCTCTCTCTCTCCATCTACTTCCCTCTCTCAATTTCTCACCCGATCTGTCTCCCGCAGATCTGCCGTCGCCGCTCCGTACTCTGACCATTCCAGCCGCCGGCGAGGCCAGCGTTGCTCAGAACCCCGACGTCGGTCTGCTCCCTCATCTCCTCTCTCTCGATTTACCTCTCAAACTCGACTGAGAGGAGGAGCCCTAGCTTTCCCTGAGATCGAATCCTCCGCCGTTTCTGTAAGTCCGGCGACCGCTAGTTGTCGTTCCCCCCTCCAAACTTGGTGTCTCGGCCTCAAATCCGTGTTCGGGAAGAAGAGAGTGGAAGGGCGAGCCCTAATCGTCAAATACCAGGTCGCCGCTGCACCGCGTCTCCATCAGAATCTGATGGCTGGTCGCCGTGGCTCTGTAAATCCGGCAACTGACTGCCGGTTTCGTTCTCCTCCACGAATCGCCGCCATCTCCTTCGCGTTCCTCCGGCGACCAGGTAAAGTCCGCCTTCGTTGTTCTCCGGGGTCGACGGGGTTCGATTTGTGCCACGCCACCGCCGCTGCTGCTACTGGAAGGCCGGCTTCGCCGTTGCTGTCGCTGTTCCCGGCGAAGGGTGTCGCCTCGCCTACTCCTCGGCGCCGTTAAATCCCGATTCAGAGCAGGGCAATCGGCCCTATTTCTTAAGCTAAGTTCTCTAATTTCATTCTACTATTGTATCTTGATTCATTTGCTTATGATGTGAAAGTTTAATACGAGGGGTTGTGGTTTTTCCTAATTCCGTTTATAAGCCGTGGAAATTTTGCTACTGTGCTAAATGAATAACAGCGTTGTTATATGCTCGTCAATGAGCCCTGTGTTGGATTATGAGCTAAGGTGTATTCTTTCTTTGTTTTGCATAAACTCATATGCTTGTTGTTCTAGAGTGCAGCCTGTTTGTGAAGTTTATACTTTCTATTGTACGAAATATCTAGGCTATTTGATGTAGATGAACTGTGATATGCTAGATATGGATGCAAACTGAGTTGAATATTTGGGATATCAAATTACCTTGAGTATTTTGTGTTGGTAGCTGCTGTTGTTGATAATGAATTCAATGGAGAAGAAACTCTCGATACTTGGCAGTTGGCAGCAGGAACTTCATCTCCCTTTCTGGTGCTTGGTGTATGAGAGAAGGAATGAAGTAAGTGGAAAGTTTGGTGGAGAAAAAGGGTGGTGGTGCAGGCTAGTGCGTAGGTCTCATTTTTGTTAAGTGGAGGTAGTGGTTGATAAATAATTAGATAGTGGAAGATGATTGTCTTAAGCATGATCTTCCTCCTAAAGCCAGCAAATTCGAGAGTTTTATTTTTTTACCCAAATGTACTGCGTCACTCTTGCTGCCAGTGGTGAGCTTATATGCAAAGATTTCTTCTTGTACTCAGAAAAAAAATCAATTACTGCATTGATTGATAGTGGTGGTTGAAGTTCTAATTGTAAATAATAATAAATCTTTGTGTCTTGGTTACTCAGTGCATCTACTATTTAATCGCGTGTTTGCAATCAAATATTGGCTTATGCTCATTATTCATGTATAAATTAAATAAGTAGATTTAATTCACTTCACAAGCCATTTAATATCTAGATTAAATCCGTATATTTAATCTGCGTTGCAGTCGGAATAATTTCTCGACTTCTAGTAAATAATAGAAATAATATTTCTATCGCATATAAATTAATCACTTGACTTTGCTAAGTCAGTTATTAAACTGGATAATAGATTATTGAATGGCTCAATAATCCTCGTCGCGTTTTTCTCATACGTAAAAAAAAAAATATATATAAAGCTAAAATAATAACTCTGTTTCTGAAAAAAAAAATCAGGACCATAAACTGGATTCATTAAAAAAAAATTGCATTTACTAGTTTTAATCATAAATAAAAGAGCGGGCTACTACATACTACCCCTCTTAACAAAAATTTCGTCCCGAAATTTGCATATCTCTGCTAAAACAGTTCGGGGTATTTTTCCTTCATCTTGTCTTCAAGTTCCCGCGTAGCTTCTCTTGTCTGCGGTGTCTCCATAAGATTTTCACTGATGTGATTGAGACTGATTTCGCAAGTGTCCATGTATTGCTGGCAAGGGGGTGCGGGTGTTCCCAATTGCTGAACCTCGTTGTCTGTTGGGGCATTGCGTGGAGTAGTGACCTTTTTGGCCACAATTGTGACAACCGTTAGTTCCAGCTCGACAGATACCCCTATGCATCTTACCACAATTTGGGCAAGGTTGAATAAACTGTTCAGCCCGTTCATATTCTTGCCATACTCGCTTATTAATCGGATTGATATTGTCTTCATTGTTGTCCCACTTGCGCTTCCCTTTGAGAGTATGCGACGCTGCTGGTGAGTCATTTGGCGTCGAGATCAATGGTGGGGCTGACTTGTCTGACGGCATTGCAGCTTCAATGTCAAGTGCCCTGTTCAAAGACTCCGTGTATGTGAGTCCTCCGTGGCTTGCTAGAGCCATCCTAATTTCGTGTCGCAGACCGGCACAAAATTTCTCTGCCATCTTCTCATCTGTGTCCACTTGTTGTGGAGCAAACCTAGACAGGTTGCAGAATTCCTTGTCGTATTCAACCACAGATTTCTTTCCTTGCTTCAACTCGTAGAACTCAGCTTCTTTCTTCTTCCTATAGCTTTTCGGAATATATTTATCATATAATCCTGTCTTAAAATCTTCCCAAGTATAACTTGCCCATTGTTCAGGTGTCAGAATTTTTCGTCGTGCTTCCCACCAGAAGTCAGCTGATCCTGTTAGCTGGAATGAGACGTAAGATAGGCGCTCCTCATCAGTACAACGTAGAAAGTTGAAAATGCGTTCCATTGCACGCACCCAAATCTCAGCTTCAGCCGGTTCACTCGTTCCGTCAAACGTAGGTGGGTTTTGCCTTAAAAAGAGTTCTTCAACTCTCCTAGTCGGGGGCGGAGGGGATGGATTATGTCCTCGAGCATTTTGTGGTTCTTCTGGTACAGCATTACGGTTTCTGCGATTGTTATTGTTTCTCGCAGGGCGTCCTCTCTTAGGCGGCATTCTGGTAGCAAAGATGTGTCAATTAGTACACTCTAGCATAATCTAATACAAGCCTCAAAAGTATTCTTGTAAAGGTCAACTTATTATAACTTGTAAACAAGTCATAACTCCAATGACAACATTGATGTAGTAAGCTTTAAGGGTCCTTAACATCTCAAATCCATGAGTCATAGAAATTCTTAAGCATATAATATCACATCATCTAAATTGGATACTTAAGCATAAGTCATGGGGATTCATAGCGGCTATAAAATCATGAGCTAAAAAAAAAATTAATCTATACGTATCACGTATCTTGCTGCCTTCACTATAACCACCAAAGATACAGTCGAATTTCTTCTATGTTCTGTAGTAGTGGTGATCTCATATCTTAATAGCTCTATGTTCATAGGGATTCATTCCATAGGCATACTTAATCGCATTTACGTAAATCATTTCATTCGAACAACATAACATGGCTATTTACAGTTACACTCTTTGCTATTACAATAATTCTCACTTTTTGTAAACATTAACTCAAAACTTGGAAGAGCATACCATTCTGCTTCGTTGAGTGTGATGCGATGAAGTGCTGAGCTTTGTCGATTGAACTCTAGACACTTTAGTGATCCATTCTAACTTTGGCTTAAATAAACTCATAGGCTCAGAGCAAACGAACTGCTCTGATACCACTCTGTCAAAACCGGCCTTAATTAAGGATAATTAATCCGGGAAAACCATGACTGGGGAAGGGAAAATAAGAAGCGGGTTTAGAAAGGGGTGCATAAAAGAATACTCAAAGAGCTTGAATACGCGTGAAATATTCCTTAAAAAGGGAAAATGCATAGTTCGCATAAAAAGGGTACTCAAAGAACTTGTATACGCGTTATATTCCTTAAAAGGAAAAAGGCATTTTTAGGGGCTTGGCTAAAACATTATCAGAGTTTGCAACGGAAGGTGTAACTGAAATAATCAGTGTTTACAGCGGAATGCATAACTGAGATACATGTATGAAGACATGTATCCTTTCTGAGCCTACTTTAAATTCGACAAAAACTCTACTCAGCAACAACACTTCATCGCCCATCACAGCTCAACCTGCACAAACATAAACATACGAAGGGCTGAGTACAAGAGTACTCAGTGGGCAGTGCCAAGCATATAACATAATATCAACAACAAAACACAACTTCGCATAAGAGGCATAAGTTTCTTTCAAATCCTTTGCTCATTAAACATTTCCATATTCATAAACAGCATGAGCGCATTCTTCATCATTAACAATCATAAACAAGCATCGTGTCGTGGAGAAGGCCTTCCCCAACGAACACGGGCATCGCACCGTGAGGGGGAGCCTCCCTCAGCGGTCACGGCATCGTACTATTGAGGGAGGCCTCCCCCAATAGACGCTGTAATACTGACATACTGGCATACTGGCATACTGGCATCGCGCCGCGAGAGAGGCCTCTCTCAGCGGACACGGGCATCGCGCCGTGAGGAAGGCCCTCCTCAGCGGACACGGCATCGTACTGTTAAGGGAGGCCTCCCCCAACAGACGCAAGCATCAAACATAAGCATAAACTTATCAGCGTAAAGCATTCAAGCGTAAATAAGCGTAATCATTTAACGTGCATCATAATAAAGCTTAACTCATTTAAGCGTAATAAAGCATACCACACTTGAAGATCCAATTTGCATTTAAAGCATAACACTTGCATAGCATTTTATTTACGCGTAAGAAATTGCCCACCTGATAGCAAAGTTTTGCTAAGGTACTCTAACTCCTTGTGTAGTTCTTACTCTCGCGCTTGACCTTAATCACGAGAATATAAAATAAGACATTGCCTCGAGAAAAATTCTTAATAAATGAGAAAGCGTAATTTAACTATGCATGAATCTGTTATGCATGTACTAATTTTCTGAGCGATAATCGGGAATTCTACTATTAATCCACGTTAATAGATTTAACTAATTCTCGTATAACGTGGTCGAATAAAGCTGTGATTCTTCCTTCCTCATCGGAATATTCTAGTCGTGAAATAAATCTCGCCTTTGTACTCGTTCGTAATAAAAGAACTAACTCGGCTTTAATCGAGGTGTGACCTCGTAGAAATTATCGGGCTTTTCAAAATTAAATAAATAATTGAAAACATTTCTCTTGAGTTAAGAACACCAACAATATTCTTACTCGTCTTTCTTTAATAATTGGATTTATAATTAAAACCAATTAAATACTTTATTGTAAGTAAAAATGCAATTTCATGTCATACTTAGCATATAATAAGTAATTTACTTAAAATATGCACATAATAATAATACAATATTATTATTATGTAAATCATCTTTTGAGAAAAATAATTAATTAAACTAAATAAATAGTCTAATTAATAAGTATCCATTTTTCTTTGAACTCCAGCCCAGTTAAATAATAAGATAGCCCATTTCTTTAAAAAAAACATAAGCCCAATGTTTCAATTTAAATCAGGGCCCAAAGACTTTAATAAAATCGGTCCAAAGACTTTAATAAAATCGGCCCATAGCCAAAGCCCAATACCATTTAAACACAAGCTCAATCTTTCAAAAGATAAAAGCCCAATTAAAATAAATGATGAGGCCCAAATTCCATTTAAAAAATCGGCCCATCACTTATTAAAAATCGGCCCAAGACTCGGCCCAAAATAAAGAAATAACCCGGCCCAATGTAAATAAATGCTAAAAGCCCAATTGAATTAACAAAAGAGGCCCAACTTCAATTAATTAACTAAAGCCCAATTTCTTTTCCTCCAAGTCGGTTCTCTCTTCTTCTCCCAGCAGAACACGCTCCACTCTCTCTCAAGCAATTCACGCCTTTCTCTATCTATTCTTTTTCAAACAGTCGCCGCTCAAGACATCTCTCTCTCTCTCTCGCCCGCTCTACGCGAGCTCCGCCGCGAACGGCTCCGGCGAGAACGACGGCCAGCCGAGGACATCGCCCCTGGTCCATTTCTCTCTCTCTCCATCTACTTCCCTCTCTCAATTTCTCACCCGATCTGTCTCCCGCAGATCTGCCGTCGCCGCTCCGTACTCTGACCATTCCAGCCGCCGGCGAGGCCAGCGTTGCTCAGAACCCCGACGTCGGTCTGCTCCCTCATCTCCTCTCTCTCGATTTACCTCTCAAACTCGACTGAGAGGAGGAGCCCTAGCTTTCCCTGAGATCGAATCCTCCGCCGTTTCTGTAAGTCCGGCGACCGCTAGTTGTCGTTCCCCCCTCCAAACTTGGTGTCTCGGCCTCAAATCCGTGTTCGGGAAGAAGAGAGTGGAAGGGCGAGCCCTAATCGTCAAATACCAGGTCGCCGCTGCACCGCGTCTCCATCAGAATCTGATGGCTGGTCGCCGTGGCTCTGTAAATCCGGCAACTGACTGCCGGTTTCGTTCTCCTCCACGAATCGCCGCCATCTCCTTCGCGTTCCTCCGGCGACCAGGTAAAGTCCGCCTTCGTTGTTCTCCGGGGTCGACGGGGTTCGATTTGTGCCACGCCACCGCCGCTGCTGCTACTGGAAGGCCGGCTTCGCCGTTGCTGTCGCTGTTCCCGGCGAAGGGTGTCGCCTCGCCTACTCCTCGGCGCCGTTAAATCCCGATTCAGAGCAGGGCAATCGGCCCTATTTCTTAAGCTAAGTTCTCTAATTTCATTCTACTATTGTATCTTGATTCATTTGCTTATGATGTGAAAGTTTAATACGAGGGGTTGTGGTTTTTCCTAATTCCGTTTATAAGCCGTGGAAATTTTGCTACTGTGCTAAATGAATAACAGCGTTGTTATATGCTCGTCAATGAGCCCTGTGTTGGATTATGAGCTAAGGTGTATTCTTTCTTTGTTTTGCATAAACTCATATGCTTGTTGTTCTAGAGTGCAGCCTGTTTGTGAAGTTTATACTTTCTATTGTACGAAATATCTAGGCTATTTGATGTAGATGAACTGTGATATGCTAGATATGGATGCAAACTGAGTTGAATATTTGGGATATCAAATTACCTTGAGTATTTTGTGTTGGTAGCTGCTGTTGTTGATAATGAATTCAATGGAGAAGAAACTCTCGATACTTGGCAGTTGGCAGCAGGAACTTCATCTCCCTTTCTGGTGCTTGGTGTATGAGAGAAGGAATGAAGTAAGTGGAAAGTTTGGTGGAGAAAAAGGGTGGTGGTGCAGGCTAGTGCGTAGGTCTCATTTTTGTTAAGTGGAGGTAGTGGTTGATAAATAATTAGATAGTGGAAGATGATTGTCTTAAGCATGATCTTCCTCCTAAAGCCAGCAAATTCGAGAGTTTTATTTTTTTACCCAAATGTACTGCGTCACTCTTGCTGCCAGTGGTGAGCTTATATGCAAAGATTTCTTCTTGTACTCAGAAAAAAAATCAATTACTGCATTGATTGATAGTGGTGGTTGAAGTTCTAATTGTAAATAATAATAAATCTTTGTGTCTTGGTTACTCAGTGCATCTACTATTTAATCGCGTGTTTGCAATCAAATATTGGCTTATGCTCATTATTCATGTATAAATTAAATAAGTAGATTTAATTCACTTCACAAGCCATTTAATATCTAGATTAAATCCGTATATTTAATCTGCGTTGCAGTCGGAATAATTTCTCGACTTCTAGTAAATAATAGAAATAATATTTCTATCGCATATAAATTAATCACTTGACTTTGCTAAGTCAGTTATTAAACTGGATAATAGATTATTGAATGGCTCAATAATCCTCGTCGCGTTTTTCTCATACGTAAAAAAAAAAATATATATAAAGCTAAAATAATAACTCTGTTTCTGAAAAAAAAAATCAGGACCATAAACTGGATTCATTAAAAAAAAATTGCATTTACTAGTTTTAATCATAAATAAAAGAGCGGGCTACTACAGCCGTTGCCGCACCCAGGAGCAAAGGGAGGGGGGCGTTCGAATGCACTCGGCAATAGTGGGAGCGAAGGAGGGGCGTGTTTTACACGCGCCCCATTTCCGAAAAAAAAAAATCGAATTAAAAAAAAAAATTAAACGGTCATTTGACCGTTGAAGGCAACGGTCTTCTCGGCTGAATTTTTTTTTTCTTTTTTTTCCTTTTTCACCTATATATATCCCCTTCCCTCAATCACAAACACTACATCCACCAATTCTCTTCAATTCTTAAAAAAATGTCTTCATCCACCAATTCTTCCAACAATAATTCTTCCTCAAATTCTTCATCCGACGAAGAAGTTCATGTTGATCCCGCACAACTTCCTCCTCTTCCCGATCCTACTCAAGCCCCCGATTTATTTTTTATGAGATGTGCTGTGAATTTTATGACAGTGGCAAGTTCATATCGTTTCGATCCACCTCCACCACGCCTGAGGAAGAAGCGGGCAGTGGTTCGTCGTGACCGTGAAGGTGGAGCCGAGCGCCTCCATCGCGATTATTTCGCCGTCGAACATGTTTATGGTCCACAATTCTTTCGCCGTCGATTTCGCATGAGCCGGGAGTTGTTTCTACGCATTGTCAATGCGCTAGAAGTCGATCCTTACTTCCAACAACGTCTGGATGCTGTTGGCCGCTTAAGCTTCTCCCCGATCCAGAAGTGCACTGCCGCTGTTCGACAATTTGCATACGGAACTTCTGCTGATTGTTATGACGAATATCTCCGTATAGGAGAGTCGACGGCGTTGGAATGCTTGAAAAAATTCTGCAAGGCCGTCGTTCGTATCTTTGGCGGCACGTATTTGAGGCGGCCAACAACTGTCGATGTGCAACGCATCACTGCAATGCACGAAGCCTGCCATGGGTTCCCGGAAATGTTGGGGAGCCTAGACTGCATGCATTGGGGATGGAAGAATTGCCCCGTGGCTTGGCACGGCGCCTACACTCGAGGGGATCAAGGCGAGCCAATAATTATATTAGAGGCCATTGCTTCACAAGATTTGTGGATCTGGCATGCATTCTTTGGAGTCGCTGGGTCCAACAACGACATCAACGTGCTCCACCAGTCCACGCTATTCAATGATGTTTTAGCGGGGCATGAAGCGGCTGTGCACTTCCTTGCCAACAATTCTCACCACACTCGAGGATACTACTTAACAGACGGCATCTATCCGAACTGGCCGGTGTTCGTGAAGAGCTTCCAGTTTTCGAACGATGAGAAGAAGCGGAGGTTCAAGGTGATGCAAGAAGCTGCAAGGAAGGATGTGGAACGAGCTTTCGGTGTTCTTGAGGCTCGGTGGGCTATAATTAAAGGACCGTCGCGTTTGTGGAAGGCGGAGCAAATGAGTTCTATCATGTTTGCATGCATCATATTGCACAACATGATCATTGAGGAAGAAGGTGGAAATGCAAGTAATTTTGACGGTGACGACGGCGAGGGACCAAGTTCTACTCCTCAAACGCAATTCAATTCCGGAGCACCACCGGAGTTCGCCGCCTATTTGGCACGGAATGCAAGCTTGAAGGATGCACGATTGCATGCTCGCCTCCGCGACGATTTGGTTGAGCATATATGGGCACGCTTTGGTCCGGTTGACCCGTAGTTTGAAAATTGGATGTTTTAAATATTTGTTGTTTTTTTTTATTTTTATTTGTAATGTTTGGATTTTTAGTTGAATGAATTTTATGTTGTTAAAATTGAAGTTGTTTAATTTAAATTGAAAAAAGAATAAAATTAAAGAGAAAATGAAATTAAAATCTATTGCACCCGGGCGGGTGCAATACCATTGTTGGAGTGGGTGCAATAGAAGTGGGACCATGTCTATTGCACCCACTCCGGGTGCAAGCATTGTGGATGCTCTAAGCTTGTCAAGCTTCCACCCTAGACCCACGTTTGCCAGAGCTAGTTGAAGCTAGGTCACGGCTGGCCGAGCATCCATTTATGCTAATCTCAATATCTCGATCATGTAAACACAAAAATCAAGGAGAAACGAATCTCAGTAGTAGTGAGTGTAAGTCGTCGTCGGCCGATTTAGATTCCGAATGGTGACCTTCCCATATGTTGAGGTGTTCTGAAGCTTCCCTGCTCTGCCGAACCAGAATAGCAGTAGCTTCGGCTCCGTCGAGAGAGATGAGAGAGCGTGGCGTTGGAAACAACCGAGCAACGATGTCAGGCTAGAAATTAGAAACTAGAAATCGTACCCCACTCTTTGTCGAAGAACATGCCATTTTCCTTTCTGTTTCGGAGCGGTATGATCATACAGTTCCCTTCACCACTCAATCCCTGAACGATTTTTAAGTTTTCATATGTCCTCGCATAAAAGATCAAATAAGGTCACTATAAATTGTAAGTAACATGATTAGAAATCAAGGAACTAAGCTGGTACGAAACAAATTGAAGAAATCCTTAAATAAAAGTGAGAATCTCCCTGTGAATTTGGCGAAAACCCTTCGATGCGGTTTCGGTAGAAATCGGTGGAAGATTCCCGATGATCTGGGAAGAATGATCGGTCCAGCAACGCGAAAGAAGGCAACGAGAGATTTGAGGTCTTAGCTTCAAGGCTTCGTCCCTGGTTCGATTTTGGACTTGGGTGTGCAACTCTCTCAGAGGCGGTGATTGAACTGAGAGATTGATAAGACTCGACGCGAAAGGTTTTTCCCAACCAATCGGCCCTGCCACCACCTAAAAATTACTCTTGAGGTTGGATTTTGATGATCCGGTGGTAATGACTTGAACCCTAAGCGTCGCTTGACGACGATGAAATCAGCGGCAGCGGCGAGGTCGCGGAGTGAGTCCTCGACCATCGTGGAGAGTTCTTCGATGGTCGGTTGCAATTCCCTGGCTACGGAGGAGTGGCAGTTCCCTGGCTGCAGAAGAGCAGCGATCCGCCGGTTGCTAAGAACCAGCGGTCTGTTGGCTAAAAATCGGGATGAGCCGAGATATATATCTATAATCCCAAATTTGTTCTCAGAAATCGGGTTTTGAAAACAGAAATCGGTGAATGTTTTCAATTTTGGAATCGGAATAAGCTTTTTCCAACAACCCCTACTCTGATCTATGGTTATTACTGGAACTTTTTTTATGAACAGTAATCTAGCTCAGAACTGCCCCAAACCCCTCCTCGATGAACATAAACAGTGATGAACAGTGATCTGGCTTCCATGAACAGTAACCCCCTCATTGAACAGTAATCTGAACCTGGAAAATCTGAAAATCGAGAAGAATGTAAGATCGAAACTCACGCCTTAAGCTCAATTTCCCACAGACGGCGCCAGTTGGTGAAGCATGAAACCAACACCTAATTTAAAAAGCAATAATCGAGACAGGATTTACGTGGTTCGGTCGTTAAGACCTACATCCACAGGTGTTTTCGAGTTCTTCGACTATACTTCGAGATAATTACATTTTACAAGTGTTGCTCTGAAATAAATCATGATCCTCTAATGTTAATGTTAAACCTTCTATTTATAGATGTGAGAGTGAGCCCTAAAGGCCTTAGGCCCATGAACTATAATAATTGGATTTAGGCCCTTTAATGCCTTAATACACTTAACTTTAGTCTTGACTTGGCCCATCTGCGCTGGTTTGACTGCGCCGGAAGCTTCGCTATCTTATGACTGCCAAGACTTCAAGTTCTTTATCCTGCGCAGGTGCTTCGAGCTCTTTAGGCTGCGCAGGCACTTTGACTTCTTCGGCTGATTCGGGTAATGAAAATAGAACTCCCTCGTTACCCGTGCTGAGTAGTCCCCTTGAGCTGCGCAGGCGAGTCATCCCTTTATTATCTAAGGTCTTCAATTAAACCTGTGCTGGTTGGCTTCGTTCAATAAGAATAATAATAACAATAATAGTAATCAAGTAAGATGTTCTTGTATTGCTAAGCACAATGCTGATGAGTATTCTAGTCCTCATCACACAGTACAACATAAGATCTCTTGGTGATCAACCTTTACAGATTGACTGCCTAAGATTAATACACCTATCTATTAACTGCACCTAGAATATTGACTCAACACAGAAAACTAACAGCCGATAAACCTAATGTTAATCGGACAAATAAACAGCCTGCTACGCTCCCAATATTCTCGACCTTCAATCCTTGCCCTTGACCTCCCATCAATATAGATTACAGAGTAAGCCTTTACAGATTGACTGCATAAGACTCCTCCGTCAAAACAAGACTTGAAGGACTGGTGTAATGTTTGCAACAAGCCAAAATGAAGAAATGGTTGTGATTGAAAGTTAGGTAGGTGAAATCGCACTTCCAAGACGTACGAATGAGAGGGCCATCTTGTAGCTTTTATAGGCTGCCATATCGTGGTTAGTTTGCACCACTTCCCACTTCCAGAAGGTTCGTATAACCACTGCAATGCACTTTCAAAAAATTGCTAGTCGACCAGTTGTGATTGTTAGTTAAAAAGATAATGTATCCTGAAAAATAGGAATAAACTGCACACTACTTTGGATAATGATTGACCACCACTCTACTTATTAAAAACATGGTCAACTACCAAATAAACTTTTTTCCACGACCAAGGAATAATAAAACATGAAAGGAAGGTAAAGATTAATTGTGTACAGTTTTCAATGGAAAGTTAAAGTTCAGCTTCAAGGCAGAATCCGGAATGTTAGCTGGTTATCAGAAATATTGACAACAGAATGTTATCAACATCCAATCCGATAATGTCGGGGTCAACACTGACTCAAACACATAATTATCCTACCAAAAAAACAAACACATTTTTTTTGGAAGAGAGCGAAGAGTAAATAAATTAGTTTAAAATTTTTAATTTCTATATTTTTTTAAATTTTAAATCTATTTTCTACATATTGTATATCGAATTAAAGTTCATATAATGATCTTTAATTAGAGAAACATTGAATATCTGATCATAAACGAAACTACATTATTTTTTGAATGAAAGGATATGGAAAAAAATGAGAAGAAAAAGAAAAGAGATTATTAAAGAAATAAAAGAATTGTAAAAAAAAAAAAAAAATCTTGGTGGTAAGGTGTAACTGGTACAAATTGTGTTATATATAAATTTTTACACCAAATTAAAGATTTTATAATAATCTTTAATTTAAGATACATATTGAATATTTTTTCATGAATCAAAATTGATACTCCCTCCGTCCACCAAGATTACGTAAAAATTACTATATCGGGCGTCCGCCAAGATTATGTCATTTTTCTTTTAAGGCAATGGTCCCACCATCCTCTTTAATATTTTATCCTTACTAACACTTTTTATTTACAAAAAATTCACCCCAAATTCAATCTCAACCACACATCTCATAAAGTGGTGGGACATTTTCTCCACTACATCAAAATCATCACTAATTTTATTAAATCTTGTGCCCAACCAATTTTACATAATCTTGGCGGACGAAGGGAGTAATTTTTAGACAAAAAAAAGAGTGGCGAAGGTGGTTCCGGCGCCCAACGCTAAAATGTACAATAAAGGAAAGAGATACTAACCTGTAACACCTAAGGCTTTTGCTTCCGATTAAATTAAGGTCGGAATTTGATGAAGGAGTCATGTTGTTCCAGAGATTTCTCTTCTTAATTCGTATTCAAGATAAATTTGTAAAGGAAACAGCTATATTATGTTTGAATTTGGAAGTGAAGGGGATTCATAAGTTTTCACCGAAATAGGAGTAATTTTATTGCTAGAAAAATGTTATCTCTTACCATCATAAGTTATGACTATTTATAGACTATTACAATCAAGGGCACAATAGTAATTTCAGTTCTGGGTACTGGAGGGGCACTTTTGTCTTTCCAAAGTCCTCCTTCTTCTCAACCATAGGTATCTTCATTTTTTCCTCTTTGGCATCTTCCACGTGGCCGCCGACAATCAGTCTTTCCTTCGTTTTTGCAACTGCAAAAAGCGATCAAAAGGACCACCTGCAAGACGGTTACAACAACCTCTCATAGGTTGTAATCTGGGAATTCTCCTCTGCTAAAAAGGTCTTTTTGTCTTTCTTCTCAAATCAACATCACCTCAGAGTCCCCATGCATTAACTCTTCAGCCGTTCGTCTCATATGAGATCTTCAACTCTGGTTGTAACCTAGGAATTCTCCTCTAATAACTCTAAGTCATCTTATCTTCTAACTTAACTCTGCACTGGTCAATTATAGATTCGTCTGTTACCAACACAACAGAGGTCTGGCCCTATTTTGTGGAATCGAGTATTTGGGTTGAACTTCCTCGCTCGGAGTAGAGGCTTAAATTCCATCCTCATCAAAGAGAAAGAGAAATTTGATGGAGAAAAGATACGAGAGAAAAAATGTGTCGGAAAAAAATATTTAATATACACGTCTGTTGGGAATCTTATGGAATATCCTAATCCTTGTTTTGATGATACCAAAATTCATAGGTCTTAATTGTAATAGACTAGAACAGTTTTTGAACTCAAGTGTTAGAGTTCGTTTCTAGTTTAGTATGCGGTTCGGAAGACTGAAGACTGAAGATACCAACTGAAGTATCAGTTGAAGAATCAGTTTGGAACTGATTACTTAATGCGTGCCACAGACTGATACTAAAGTCAAGTATCAGTTGATCATTCTTCCTCGGACTGATCTTCCAACGTTCAAAGGAAGCCACATACTCACAAGAGTACAGCCGCATTAAATGCAGAGATCTCAGGATCTTATCTCTGCAAAGGTCATTCCTATTTGGTGGTTACTTTATCAGAGACGTCACATCTCCTGTCCCTCAAGAGAGCCGTTTCCATCAGACAATGAACCTCGAAGATTGAAGCCTCAGCCCAAATTCGAATTGCTCTCCAACGGAAGAAATCTTGAGGACGCTCTACGCCAACGGATCTATTCAAGAGTTCTCCTACAAATAGCGCTCGAGGATCAACTTCAATCTTCACCAATTCAACGACATAAGCTAAAGGTCTGCCGAAATTGCTACTCAGCCTAAAGCTTAATGATTTATGCTTAATTGTGCTAAATTTTGGGGTTTATATAAGCTTTATTTTAAGAGAATCTTCTGGAAATTGGTGCGTTTTATGGCTTGTTTGATGCTTCGCAGGAGGATTAGGTTTTTAGATGGAAGAATATAATTTTGGAGATTTCGGGGCTAAAGAGGGTGTTTTTAGCATAACTCTGTAGCCAGACCAGAGAAGTCAGCCGAAGACCCGCGTCAGAGAAACCAATCTCCAGAGCAGCGAAATCACCAGCCAGAGCAGTGGAACCAATCGCCAGAGGAGCAGAGAAATCAGAGGAATCGAAGCGCCAGAGGAATCACCAGTCAGAGAAGTCGCTAGTCAGAGGAATCGAGAAGCCATAGCAGTGGAATAACCTATTCCTCTGCCGAGAAGCGTCAGCATCAGAGAAGTAAAGTCCAGCGCTCAATAGTCAGAGAAGCCAGAGAAATCGCCGTTACTCTGGCGATAGCAGAGAATTCACCGTTCCTCTGGCGAACCATTTCTCTGGCGAGGTCAGGGAAATCATCCATTCCTCTAGCGAGAGCTGCGAAGTTGGCGAGAGTAGGAGTGTTTTCCAGAAGCGTGCATCCAGCTGGAAGTTGCCTTATTTTGCACGATTCTATTGCCTTTAGAATTCTTCTTTGCATGGCAACTTCCGTGGTGATCCTTAAGAATTTGAAGTCTATAAATAGGGCCATACTTTTCATTGTAATAATCAATCTTTTGCCCTAGTTTTAGACGCCACCTTGCGATTTGTTGGCATCAAAAGCTTAGGAATTTCATTGCTTTCTTAGTTCAAGGTTTTTAGTATTCTAAGTTAGATTTTAATTTCGTTTTTAGTTTAGTTCTTGGATTGTGATCGAGTGACACGATTATACGTTCAAGACAGTTACGGTATTTCGTATTTAAATTCAATTTACTTTCGTTTAATCATGTTTACGTTTTTCGTTTATGCTTTCTTTTCAATTATGCAATTTAAATTATGCACTTTAATTTCATGCCTAGATTAGAAATCTCTAAATTTACAAGTCTTTAATTTCTTAAGTTAGGTTTAATTCGAGTTGTTTAAATTATTGCCTAGGTTAAGTTTAAGTTCAATTTACGTTTAAGTTTAAGTTACGTTTTTAAATCAAAACCTTTACTGCTTTCTTTTATTGCTTTTTCTTACGATACTACTAAAAGCCCTTAAAGACTTTCCTTGAGAGATGACACTGGGTCAACTTACCATCGCTAGGATGTCCTTGTTCTATTGCAAGTCAACTTAGAGGTGTTTCTAGTTGAGTCAAATTTTGGCGTCGTTGCCGGGGAGAGTTTTAGGCGTTTTAGTTGTGTCGTTTTTACTTGCTTTATTTAATTTCTGTTTTTAAGTTTCTTCCACTCGGTGCGTTTAATCCGTTTGTTCATTGTTGTGCATGCAGGGACGCCGTAGTCTTAAAGGCAAATTGGTGTCTCCTTTGCATAGTACGAGCGAAGGGATTTTCAGGAAGAATAGCTGCAAGGGAGTGATCGGGAACGACAGAGCAGATGGTTCAAACTCCAGTTCTGACGGAGAAACACGTGACAAAACTGAAGATTTCTTCTCTGACTCTGAACCTGAAGTTCCAGAGCAGACTGTAGAAGAGGAAGAAGCCAGCTCTACCAAGTCCTACTCTGATTCTGAACTACCCGAGCAGAGCGCAGGAGAGGAGGAACTAGATTCGCCAGCCAGCTCTGACTCGGAGCCTTCAGAGCAGCCAACGAGAGAGGACGCCAGCTCTGCCGATACAGAGCACACGACAGCCACGGCAAAACACACTAAAGAGGAAGAGGCCAGCTCCGCCAATTTTTGTACCAAGCAGAATTTAAACAAGGAAAAGAAGGAGATGGCCCAGAACATGGAATATATGGGAGACTTCACCAGGCCGGTAATTGGAGATACCAACACGTCGGCAATCGTGCTCCCCACTGCTGTGAGAAACTACAATCTCAAACCCAACGACTCGAATTTGCTGCCGGTGTTCCACGGGATGCCAAGCGAGGATGCTCTGCAATTCATCCGAGACTTTTGCACACAAGTGCAAACGATTCCTCTGCTTAGCCTCACGGAGGACCAACTCAAGCTCAAGTGTTTCCCCTATGCACTTAAAGACCGGGCCAGGACGTGGATGCTCTCTCTGCCGCCCAACTCTATCACTACGTGGGGAGATGCTTGTGAAAAATTCATGCTGAAATACTACCCAAGCCACAAAACACAGGAGCTGAGAACAAAAATAATGGAGTTCACCCAAGGAGCGGATGAGCTTTTGCATGAAGCTTGGGAGAGATATGAAGAACTCCTCCGTCAATGCCCTCAACATCAATTCACGAATGTTATGTTGATGCAGTTCTTCTACGATGGGTTAGTGCAAACTGCCCAATTTATGGTGGACAGCACGGCAGGAGGAAACATAGCTCGGAAGACTGCGGCAGATCTGAAAGAGATTTTCAAGACCTTCGCCGAAAGCTCCCAACAGAAGTCAGTCCGTGGACGGAGAGTGGAGGCTAGTGCCGTGACAAATCAGTTCGAGATGCAGCAACAATTGGCTTCGATCATGCGAGAAGTTCAACAGCTCAAGATGGAAAAGATGGAAAATTCTCCAGTTCAGAGCTCAGCGCCGCCGATGACAACTCAACCGAATCCAGCTCTGCCAATGTCAACTCCGCAGAACCCAGCCATATAGTATGTTGAGCCGTGTGGTATCTGTGGAGATTTCAGCCATGGAGCTAATGAGTGCCATAGAATAGGAGAGTTTACCCCGGAAGGACAAGCTGAGGTCTATGCAGCACAAGGATTCCAAACCTACAATCAAGTGCAGAACAGACCATATGGCCAGAGCATGAATCAAGGTCCACAAAATATCGTTGGAGGATGGAGGAGTCAGCCGAATGGAGGATGGGGAAATTAAAATTTTGGGGGGAATCAATTCCGTCGACCACCCCAGATGGGCTATCAACAACAACAGTATTTCCCACCACCGCAGGGGCCTTCTCAACCATACAGACCACAATACCAACAACAGCAATCCATTCCGCAACAGAATACGCCGTCGATTCCACCACAAAAATCCACGCTCGAAGAAACACTGCAAGCCTTTATGGAGATGAGCAAACAAAGTATAGAGTCTCAAGCTTCTACGATCAAAAGGCTCGAGACTACGGTTGGACAACTTTCCGGTGCCTTGAATCAAATCCAACAACAACAGCAACCCGGGAAGTTTCATGGTCAACCTGCTCAGACGCATCAAGCTCTTGCTGTAACTGTTCTTCGCAGTGGTAAGATGGTGGATAACAAAGTGGAGGTTCCTAATTTGACCAGTGCAGAGCAGCCGAACTCTACCTTGACCAGCGCAGAGCAGCCGAGATCTGCTTTCACCAGCGCAGAGCAGCCAAGCTCTACCGTGACCAGAGCAGAGCTGCCGAGTTCTGTCCAGCCTAGACCAGAGTTGCCGAGCTTAGCGCTGACCAGCCCGACTGATGGAGAGACGGCAGACAAGCAAAAGGAAGGAGAGAAGGAGAAGGAGGTCAAGCTCCACAAAGCTACTGCACCATATCGACCACCGATTCCTTTTCCGAATAGATTGAGAAACGAGAAGCAGGACCGTCAGTTTGAAGAATTCTACAACATGTTGGCCAAGGTAAATGTGAATTTGCCTCTTCTTGATGTGATCCGAAATGTGCCTGCATATGTGAAATTCTTCAAGGAATTGGCATCCAACAAAAGAAGGTTCGGTGACAATGAGAAGGTGTTGGTCTCCGAAGTTGCAAACGCAATCATGCAGCAATCTTTGCCACCCAAGCAACGCGATCCAGGTAGTTTTGTGATTAATATTGCTTTGGAAAATGGTAAGGAAGCCACGGGTATGTTGGATCTGGGGGCTGGGATTAACTTGATGCCTTACTCTATTTATCAACAATTAGAGTTATGTAATTTAAAATCTACTTGCATGTGCCTCCAACTTGCTGATAGGTCCGTCAGGTATCCCCGTGGTATAGTAGAAGATATCCTAGTTAGAGTCGGGGGTCTGATAGTGCCCGTTGATTTTGTCGTACTGGAGATTGGGGATGTGCACGAGAATGGTAGAGATCATACTTTGCTATTAGGAAGGCCCTTTATGGCGACCACTAACACGTTGATTGATGTAAAAAATAGAACTATTAAAATGTCAGTGTTGGGGGAGTCGGTGTCTTTCTCAGTGCATGAAAATCGGGCTATGCCTTCGGACAACCTTATGAATGAATGCTCATATATAGATGCTATTAATGGCTTGGTTGAGAAGGTATTTTTACAGGAGCAGGAATGCGAGGAAGTTTGCGTTGGATCAGCAGACATGGAAGAACTAGCGCGGGAAGCTGAAGAGTTCGGCGCTGCTCTGACGCGAGAGCTTCGCTGCTCTGACTTCAGCCCTGGCAGCGCTGACCTGCCCAGCAATCCTGCACTGCCCAAACCTGCATTGCCCAGCTTAGAGGAGGAACAGGTGGGGGCAAAGAAACCAGCACTCGAATTGAAGGAACTCCCAACCAATCTCAAATATGTCTTTTTAGAAGACGGAAATGAGAAGCCAGTCATCATCTCGTCTACTCTGACTCTAGAGCAAGAAGAGGCGCTGCTCGAGGTGTTAAAGAGAAACAAAGCAGCGCTGGGATGGAGCATAGGTGACATACGTGGCATTAGTCCAGCCACATGCATGCACAGGATCAACCTAGAAGAAGGAGCTACACCCAAGCGCGATGCCCAGCGACGCTTGAACCCTATGCTGATGGAGGTTGTGCGCAAGGAAATCCTTAAGCTTCTTGCCGAAGGGATTATCTATTCAGTTGCCGATAGTGAGTGGGTGAGCCCGGTGCATGTCGTGCCAAAGAAAGGAGGAATGACGGTTGTGCGCAATGACAAGATGGAGTTGGTACCGACGCACCCTACCACGGGATGGCGGATGTGCGTCGACTACAGGAAACTCAATGCCGTCACCAAAAAGGATCACTTTCCTCTTCCTTTTGTTGATCAAATGTTAGACCGTTTAGCAGGACATGATTTTTATTGTTTTCTAGATGGTTTGTCAGGATACTACCAAATCGCAATCGCACCGGAAGATCAAGTCAAGACTGCATTCACCACGCCTTTTGGGACATTTGCATGGAAGAGGATGCCGTTCGGATTGTGCAATGCGCCCGGGACGTTTCAACGATGCATGATGTCCATATTCTCTGATATGATTGGTAAATGCGTGGAGGTTTTTATGGATGATTTTTCGGTTTTTGGGCAGTCTTTTCATGATTGTTTAACTAAGATTGATGTTGTGTTGAAAAGGTGTATTGAAAGTGGCCTAACTTTGAGTTGGGAAAAGAGTCATTTCATGGTTACTCGTGGGATTGTCTTGGGTCATGTGGTGTCTAAGCATGGACTAGAGGTCGACAGAGCTAAGGTGGAGGTAATCCAAAAGTTGCCACCCCCTATTGATGTCAAAGGGATTAGGAGTTTCTTAGGTCACGCCGGTTTTTATCGACGTTTCATTAAAGATTTCTCTAAAATTAGCCAACCTCTATGCAAACTACTAGCTCAGGATGTTCCTTTTAATTTTGATGACTCTTGCATGCATGCCCTTGAAACATTAAAACTTAAGTTGAGCTCTGCCCCGGTTGTGATTGTACCCGATTGGTCATTACCCTTTGAGATCATGTGTGATGCGTCTAACTCTGCTGTAGGAGCGGTGCTAGGTCAGCGTGTGGATAGGATGTTACGTGTGATTTACTATGCTAGTTTGACCTTGAATAGCGCTCAAGTAAATTGCACCACTACTAAAAAAGAGATGCTTGCTGTGGTCTTTGCCTTAGATAAATTTCGAGCATACATCATTGGGTCTAAGGTCATTGTCCATAGTGACCATGCTGCACTTCGATACTTGATGACTAAACCTCAGGCTGAAGCTCGTCTCATCCGTTGGGTCTTACTGTTACAAGAGTTTGATGTAGAGATCAGGGATAGGAAAGGGAGCGAGAATCACGTAGCTGACCACCTTTCCCGATTGGATAAAAATTTGATAGAATCGAGTCTCAATTGCATCCCTGAATCTTTTCCTTTTGAGCATACATATGCATTAACCCTTGATAAGAGCAGCACTGCCGAGATCCACTCTGCCCATGCCAAAGCAGAGGAGTCGAATACCAGAGCAGAGGAGTCGGTACCAGAGCAGAGGAGCCGACATCTCCAGCGCAGAATCGAAGCCAGCTCTACTTTGACCAGCTCTGCCGAACTCAGCGCTGTTCAGAGCAGCCCTGCGAGTGCCGAGCCCTGGTATGCAGATATTGTCAATTACTTAGTTTGTGGTATTCTACGGCCTGAGCTGACATCGCAGGAAAGAAAGAGATTTTTAACTCAATGCAGACACTATTATTGGGAGATTCCTCACCTTTTCAAGCTTGGAAATGATGATGTCATTCGACGGTGTGTGCCGACAGAGGAGCAACAACAAGTGTTAAAAATGTGCCATGAGGATCATTGTGGTGGACACTTTGGGGGGCAGAAAACAGCACATAAAATTCTTCAATCTGGTTTGTTTTGGCCTTCCATTTTCAAAGATGCACACACCTTCACTCTTGCTTGCGATCGGTGTCAGAGAGTAGGAAATATTGGCCGCAGGAATGAGATGCCCCTCCAAAGCATTTTAATTGTCGAAATTTTCGATGTGTGGGGCATTGATTTCATGGGGCCATTTCCTACTTCGCTGGGTTTATATATATTTTACTTGCTGTAGATTACGTGTCCAAATGGGTTGAGGCTATCCCCACGCGGACATGTGATGCTAATGTGGTGCTTAAGTTTGTGCAAGAGAACATTCTTTCTAGATTCGGATTTCCTAGAGCTATCATTAGCGATGGAGGCAAGCACTTCTGCAATAAGTTGTTTGCAAAGCTCATGAAGAAGAATGGGATCACGCACAAGGTAGCAACACCATATCATCCACAAACCTCTGGACAAGCCGAGACGAGCAATCGGCAAATCAAGGGGATTTTGGAGAAAACGGTGCAGCCCTCGCGCAAGGACTGGTCCGCAAAGTTGAATGACGCTCTCTGGGCATACCGAACTGCCTTCAAGGGCGTGCTTGGGATGAGTCCATACCGTCTAGTATACGGCAAGGCTTGCCATCTGCCGTTGGAGATAGAGCACAAAGCTTATTGGGCGATCAAAGCTGCCAACTATGACTTGGACTCTGCCGTGAAGCAGCGCACACTGCAAATGGAGGAGTTAGATGAGCTACGCAATGAGGCATATGAGAATGCGAGGATTTACAAGGACAAAGTGAAGCGACTCCATGACCGCCGTATCTGCCATAAGAAGCTTTGCCCTGGAATGAAAGTACTTTTGTTCAATTCTCGACTTAAGTTATTCCCGGGAAAGCTGAAATCTAGGTGGAGTGGTCCGTTTTTACTTAAGGAGGTGTTTGAGCATGGTGTTGTTGAGCTACTCAATGAAAACACGAAGGAGAGTTTCAGAGTGAATGGCCATCGAGTGAAACCATACTACGAGCACCAGAGTCAGACTATGGAAGTGGAGTCTCAAGCTCTGCACAACCCTTGTTGAAGTTCAGATCTGAAGTCGGGCTGAAGACTCTAACTCTAGCGCTTGGTGGGAGGCAACCGACCGTTGGTTTGTTTTTCTTTGTTTAGTTTTTGCTTTTCTTTGTTTTTAGTTGGGTGTTACGTGTCTTTCCTAAGTTTTGGTTGCTTTGCGGATACTATGATGCTTGGTGAGCATGTCTTATTTTCAGCGCTAAAATTCTCATACAGCCGCTAGCGCTGCTGCCACCACCGCTGCACTTTTCCGCACTACACTTCACCACCACTGCCCTTCTCCGCGCTGCTCTGCCAGCGCTGACCTGCTTCAGCGTAGCCACTCTTCAGTCTGCCACAGACAGCGAATTCCCATCTCACCACCTCGCACGATGCTTCAGTGTCTTAATGCCGATAATCAGGGACGTATTCTCAACTCTTCTTATTCTTTTTGTGCCCTGAGGACATGGCATGCTTTAAGTGTGGGGGGGTGTTTTATTGTACTTATATTTTCAATTGGGCGAGATTAATCTTTCTATGCTTAGTTTTTAGTCTCGAATCTTGCGAGTTTTTATGAATTTGTGGAAGAGTAGATGGTTTTCGATGCGAATTTCGGGTTTGTGAATGAATGGTGGTTATTCTTGTTTTACTGTTGATATGTGTTTCTTGATTGTGCAAAGAATTAGGAGTTTTGTTGCAACATTTTTGTAAGTAAGTAAAACGTGATTTGTCCGATAGATGCTAGAAGGAGTGTTGTCATTGTGATTACCTACGATCATATCTTATCTGTGAAAAACGCTGGAAACCAGCTCTGAAATTGCCAGCTCTGAAACATCTGGCCTGTTCTAAAATGTGATAGCTCTGAGTCTCTGCTCCTCTAGTCTAACTATGAGCATGGAAAACCACGTGAAAAGACTTTGGATTACATCCAAATGGTTTTTATTTCATGAATTATGGCTCAACTGTCAAAAATCTTAAGCACACAAAGCGTGAAAAATGGTGATATTGATTATAAAGGCGATCACATTAGGGAATTCACTTCTAGCGGAGAATTGGGTCTGATCGAATTACTTGCATTACTCTTTTGTTGCTTCTTAAACTTTGAATTACTTGCATGGTCGAGAAAATGTGTGTTGATTGTAAAATCTGGAATTGACTTGTGAATGTTTGGATTGGAAATTAGCATTGTTGAAATCAATCTCTTCCTATGATTCATATGGATTTTGCTTGAGGACAAGCAAAAGGCTAAGTGTGGGGGGGTTGATTTATGCTTAATTGTGCTAAATTTTGGGGTTTATATAAGCTTTATTTTAAGAGAATCTTCTGGAAATTGGTGCGTTTTATGGCTTGTTTGATGCTTCGCAGGAGGATTAGGTTTTTAGATGGAAGAATATAATTTTGGAGATTTCGGGGCTAAAGAGGGTGTTTTTAGCATAACTCTGTAGCCAGACCAGAGAAGTCAGCCGAAGACCCGCGTCAGAGAAACCAATCTCCAGAGCAGCGAAATCACCAGCCAGAGCAGTGGAACCAATCGCCAGAGGAGCAGAGAAATCAGAGGAATCGAAGCGCCAGAGGAATCACCAGTCAGAGAAGTCGCTAGTCAGAGGAATCGAGAAGCCATAGCAGAGGAATAACCTATTCCTCTGCCGAGAAGCGTCAGCATCAGAGAAGTAAAGTCCAGCGCTCAATAGTCAGAGAAGCCAGAGAAATCGCCGTTACTCTGGCGATAGCAGAGAATTCACCGTTCCTCTGGCGAACCATTTCTCTGGCGAGGTCAGGGAAATCATCCATTCCTCTAGCGAGAGCTGCGAAGTTGGCGAGAGTAGGAGTGTTTTCCAGAAGCGTGCATCCAGCTGGAAGTTGCCTTATTTTGCACGATTCTATTGCCTTTAGAATTCTTCTTTGCATGGCAACTTCCGTGGTGATCCTTAAGAATTTGAAGTCTATAAATAGGGCCATACTTTTCATTGTAATAATCAATCTTTTGCCCTAGTTTTAGACGCCACCTTGCGATTTGTTGGCATCAAAAGCTTAGGAATTTCATTGCTTTCTTAGTTCAAGGTTTTTAGTATTCTAAGTTAGATTTTAATTTCGTTTTTAGTTTAGTTCTTGGATTGTGATCGAGTGACACGATTATACGTTCAAGACAGTTACGGTATTTCGTATTTAAATTCAATTTACTTTCGTTTAATCATGTTTATGTTTTTCGTTTATGCTTTCTTTTCAATTATGCAATTTAAATTATGCACTTTAGTTTCACGCCTAGATTAGAAATCTCTAAATTTACAAGTCTTTAATTTCTTAAGTTAGGTTTAATTCGAGTTGTTTAAATTATTGCCTAGGTTAAGTTTAAGTTCAATTTACGTTTAAGTTTAAGTTACGTTTTTAAATCAAAACCTTTACTGCTTTCTTTTATTGCTTTTTCTTACGATACTACTAAAAGCCCTTAAAGACTTTCCTTGAGAGATGACACTGGGTCAACTTACCATCGCTAGGATGTCCTTGTTCTATTGCAAGTCAACTTAGAGGTGTTTCTAGTTGAGTCACTTAACCTCTCCAAAGCTTGAATCGAAGAATAGAATTCCAAAGCCAAAATCAGTCACTGCTGATTACATACATTCTCTTAGACCTTAGGCAAACCTCTGTTTACCCAGAAGCCAAGGTCAAACTTGCTACAAAGAACTTGTTCTTTGCAGTATAGTTGGCACTCGTTCAAACCTCCTTTCCAAAAGAAAGATTTGAGTGTTTTGAGTGATTCGGAGGTCAGAAGGGTTTTCTGTCTCTGAAAGTCTTAGTGCGGGTTGTGCTAAGCAAGAGAAATCCGACGCGAGTGAAGCGTGGGTACTGAAGAAGGGTTTTCTTCAGTGGTACGGTTGTGTGCACCCGGCAAGCACCCGGTTTGGTTTGCAGTGCACCTGTTAAGCACTTGCGGAGTGGATTGTTGGTCTGATCAACCGACCGTGGATGTAGGAAAGGGTTTTTCCGAACCACGTAAAAGTCTCTATGTTGTTTATCGCTTTCAGTTTTACATTCCTACTTGTGTTGTTTCAATTGATAAACTGAATACTGATTAACGGCAAAGAGAAACCTAAGACCAACAACGTGCTCTACCGAGGCTATTGCGAAACTAAGTTTAATTTCCGCTGCGTATGATATCAGTCTGACTGATCTGTCTTTTGATAGTCAGGAAGAGTGTTATCATCTCTGTTTTAGCAAACTCGACTGAAGCCCATAAGTGCATCAGTTAAGTTACAGTAGCTTAACTGATAACTCCTTACTGAAGAGCGTTCAGTATCAGTCGTCAACCCTGTTTGGTCAAAACTGTTTTCAGTCAACAGGTGTCTTTGTTTGCGTGTAAAGTTTCGTTTAGATCTCTATCTTGAGATCCCTCTGATTGAGGATTTTGTGAAAATAGCCCATAGGTGTATTCCCCCCCCGGGACCTAACAACGTCAAATTATAAATTTTATGATAAAATCTTTAATTTTAGGGTGCGTTCTCTTTGGTTGTAAGTTTATCATGAGAAAATGAGGGATAAATAAAATTTCACCTTTTAAATCATTCTTTTCTTTTTCTTCATTTCCTACAAAATAGAACCCTTACTCATTCCTCATTTTCACTACAAATAAGGGATAATATTATCATTCCTCCTTTGCCCGACTTGAAGGCAATTGTATACGGTGCGTGCATAGCACACGTATAATTAAAAAAAAATTGAAAATTTTGAAAAATCGAAGAAATGACCGAAGAATTGATTTTTTTATTTCTTTTGATCGTCGGCAACGGTGCTCTACACTATTTTTCTTTTAATTTTTTTTATTTATATATACTTCAACTTCCTACGATGCAATGGTTCGAGTCGCAAAAAGTGTAACAGCTTGGGCTCCAGACTTGACGGCTGTCCCCACAGACCAACACGAGTCTTTTTCTAACGTGTTTTATCCTCACTCGCACGCTCCCCGAGAAACTTCCCTGGGGGTCACCTATCCTGAAATTGCTCAAAGCTAAGCACGCTTAACATTGGAGTTTCTTCCACATGGACATTAGAAAAGAAGATACATCTTGTTGATATGAGTAGCCCAATCGAATCCTTTAAGTTCTCCTTGAATGTGTCGTCCCATTCCAACATATTCTCGGAATCCCTCTCGTTCGGGTGTGTTCTGGTTCATTTCTGCGCCCCTCCACTTGGAAGTCTTAATCGGAGCCGCTTCTTATTCGTGCCTCTTTTGCACCGGCGATCACTCCGCACTTCGTCCCCGGGCGTCACAAAAGGCATCAATCTCTTCAGCCACACTCAACGGTGAAGCTCTTGACTTCCAAATTCTCAATGCAGACAAATCAAAGATGGATGTACGACAGTGCACAATCAACTGCTCGAGGAAGTCATGAAGCAACAAGGATTAATTAGTGGAATTTCATTTTAATTACTGTATTTTATTTTGATTAATGTAATAGTGAATTTTAAATCTAAAGAGATTAATTGGAATGAAATATAAATGAAATAATTAGAGGCCCTTGTTGTGGAGTTGAGGCTTTTAAGTGGGGACCATCTCCTTAGAACCCCCAAATAGTTCTACTATCGTGGATGCTGTAATACATTGTCTCTA